>NC_143549.1:135514615-135818269 GCF_054136105.1 Typopeltis vanoorti
CTGAATCCATAAAATTACTGAGGAAAATCTCCACCAAACACATCCCCCGAGGATGCCATAAACTACATTCCAGGCCTTTCCAGTGACATACAAGCCCAGTATGCTGATTGCTTACAACTTTACAACACCAACCCCCTCTCAGAAGAGACTATCCAAGCAGGAGAAAAATTATGCTCCAAGATGGCAGAGGAAAGGCATTCCTCATGGGAAAAAAAATAGAAGCCCTTGATGACCCATAGTAGCAGAAAGGCATGGAACTTTATCAACAAAATTAGGAAGGATTTCACTAAGCCATATGAGCATCCATAGATGATAGCTAATCAGATTGCTCACCAGCTGCTGCTGAATGGAAAATTCCCTAAAAAGCACACAAAAAATAACATACTTAGAACCCCAAGTGAGGAACAAAATGTGATTAACTCAGATTTCACCATCACTGAACTCAACACTACCATAAACCTATTAAAACCTAGAAAATCTGCAGGCCTTGATCATGTCTGTAATGAAGAGATTAAACATTTTGGAACCAGGACTAAAGAATGGTTATTAAACCTATACAACACTTGCCTCAGAACCCTAAGGATACCAACTATCTGGAGGCATGCTAAAGTGGTGACCTTTCTGAAACCAGGGAAAACTCTAACCGAAGCAAAAAATTACAGACCTATATCACTACTTGACAACCTCTTTAAACTCTATGAACGATTAATTTTGAATAGGCTACAATCCCTAATCTAACTCCATCTTATTGCTGAGCAGGCAAACCAGGAAAATCCTGCACATCACAAATTCTCAACCTCACTCAATATATAGAAAATGGTTATGAGCAAAAACTAGCCACAGGAGCAGTCTTTGTAGACCTAACTGCAGCATATGATACCATGAACCATCTCACACTCAGAAATAAAATATACAGACTAACTAGAGACTATCACCTTGTTCTCCTGATCCACTCACTCTTGGAAAACAGACACTTTTTATGTGGACCTGGGGGGGGGGATAGGAAGAGCTGCTGACACCTCCAAAAAAATGGCCTCTCCCCCAGGGAAGTGTGTTATCACCATTACTTTTCAACATCTACATCAATGATCTCCCCATCTTTCCAGAAACTAGAAATTTTATCTATGCTGATGACCTTGCCATAGCTACTCAATCAAAAAATTTCAAGTCCATTGAAACTACTCTATCACTTGCCTTAAATAGTCTAACCACATATTGTACCAGCAATCAACTAAAACCAAACCCCTTGAAAACCCAGACTGGTCTTTTCCACCTTAACAATAAGGAAGCCAATAGGAAGCTACAGATTTCTTGGGAAGGCTCTAATATAGAACATTCCTGGAACCCAATCTACCTTGGTGTGACATCGCACACTCTCATATAAAACACACCTAAAAAGAACAAAGGAAAAAGTGAATGCAAGAAAGAAACAATATACTAAGAAAGCTTACCTCCTCCAAATGTGGGTGCAGACCCTAACACACAGATCTTCTGCTGAATACGCCTGCCCAGTATGGTCCAGATTCTGCAATGCTGAAAAACTTGATCCAGCATTGAATGAAAGCTGCCGCTTAATTACAGGATGCCTGAAACCAACACTACTAAAAGACCTGTATACTTTGACTAGTATTGCACCCCCCCTTCAATTTGAAGATCTGCATTGTCAGCTGACGGAAGAAGCAGACAAATGAATGATGAACGCAACTCACTATTCGACCAAACCACAGTGCCCCAAAGACTAAGATCCTGGCATAGCTTCCTGGCAACTGTTGAACCACCTAAAAACCTCCCAGAGACAAGACTTCAACAATGGTTTGCACTATTGCCGAACATCTTCCACGTGGTGCCCACTTGAACTGGAATACTTGGAAAAGCCTCAACAGACTTCGAACAATAGGACGCTGCAAACAAAACCTCATCAAATGGGGCTACCTCACTGGCCCAGACTAATGAAACAAATGTCATAAACAGTTGACACAACACTAATGAAGGTTGATGCTTACAACAGGTGGCACCACTAGTTTCTTCTATTTTTGAAAAACTAGATTTCTTTTTGGACAGAGGGTGTACATAAAACATCTCAACCCAAAATTAGAAAATTCCATCAGAATTGGAATATACAGTTTCTTGTTTGGATGATAAAAAATCAAGGGAGACAGAACATTTATTAAGATCATCATTGAAAGAAACTGAGGGAAAGGTTTGCATCAGCAAATTAGTACGAGTGCAGGTCAAGTGATTATTATGGGGGACTTCAACTGTGGAGATATAGATTGGTCAGCAGAGCGATCACGTGGCAGGAAGCAAATGGAATTTTTTCACCTCCTGAGAGATAATTACTTGAGGCAGCATGTGATGGAGGGGACTCGAGGTACAAGAGTCTTGGACCTGGCCATAGGATCAGAAGAGCTATTCATAACTAAGGTGGCCACATTGCCTCCAATTGAGGAAAGTGACCATGGTCTTGACTTGGGATATTGTAAAAAATGAGGAACATTCTGTCAAGAAGTTGGAATTACAAGGAAGGTGATTATGACAAGCTTAGGGGAAGGCTTGAAACTGTGTCATCGCATAAAATCCTGCAAGGGAAGGATGTTAGTAGTGCATGAGAGATAGTTAAGGGCCTTTTGGGGGAAGCTATATTAAATTGTATACCTTAGGTAAGGAGGGTTATCAGGTAGGAGTTAGTTGGATGAGTAATATCATTAAGCAAGAGAAACAGAAAATGCTTTGGATAGTATATAAGGAGAAAGGTGACTAGCAAACTCAAGAACAGGTTGATCTCATGATCATGAGAAGAAACTAGCCAACAGGTCAAGGGAAATCACAAAGAGTTCTTTCACTATTTGGCAAGTAAGAGAAAGAATGACTATCGAAGAATAATCTTAATCAGTGCTGATTTGCTAAGGTGATAGAAGCATATAAAATAGTTGAGTTACTGAGTAACCACCTTGCAAGGGTATATCATTCAAGTTTTTATATCTGATCTGCACACACACACACAAAAGGCCACATGCTCACACACAGCACTAATGTGCTGTGCAGCAACAGGAATAGAAGAAAGGAGGAATCTGTTCATATTTTGCTTGAACAGCTTAGGGTTGTAATCTTCAGGGGAAGACAGAGTGGAGGAGACTGTTCCAAAGGACAGAAGTAGATGGAATGAAAGAGCAGGCAGTGAAGTTGGTTCAGTGAGTTTCAAGATGGACTGTAAGAGGGTGTTGGTTAGCAGTTGCTCTTGTTTTAATGATTTTGGAGGAGAGTGGGAGAATACTAGTGGCCAATTCAGTAGAGCACTGTTCATGAAAGTATCTGTAGAAGAGGCAAAAGTAGAAACTGAATGTCTGTGAGAGAGAGAGAGGGTGGTCATTAATTTGCCAGACTGCCTTCTTCTGGACAGAATTGAGCAAACTTAGAGAGGATTTTGGTGCAGTTGCTCTTGTTTTAATGATTTTGGAGGAGAGTGGGAGAATACTAGTGGCCAATTCAGTAGAGCACTGTTCATGAAAGTATCTGTAGAAGAGGCAAAGGTAGAAACTGAATGTCTGTGAGAGAGAGAGAGAGAGAGGGAGGTCATTAATTTGCCAGACTGCCTTCTTCTGGACAGAATTGAGCAAACTTAGAGAGGATTTTGGTGCACCCTCCCAAATATGGGAAATACTCCATGGCTGGGCAGATTTGGGCTTTGTATAGAGTTAGCAGGTGCGATGTAGTGCACCAAGTACACCAAGTTTTTTGGCAGCTGCAGAAGATATAGTTGAAATGTGGTTGTGCCAGGAAAGATCTGAAATTCAGGTGTCCAAGAAGAGAAATCTGATTGTTGTACTTGGATATCACAGTATTACTGAAGGTGAGGGGCGGGAGGCATGTGAGCTCTTTCTTGCAAGAGATCAGACAGGCCTATGTTTTGGTGGCATTGAAGTTTACTAGGTTGTCTTTGGCCCAGTGAGATATAGTTAGGAGATCCGAGTTCATTTCGCTGGTTGTGGTAGAGGATTCTTGAGGATAGAGGTGGAAGTCTTAAGGATTGTAATACTTGAGCACTGCAAGGTTTGTTGAATGAAATGGAGGAATGGAATGTGCTGTCGTTAGCAAAGCTATGGATAGGATTGGAAATTTGAGAGAGCAGGTCATTTATATATATATATATACAAAAGGAAGAGAGTGGGTGAAAGAACAGAGCCTTAGTGGGGAAATCTGAAAAGAGTAAGATGTCTACCATGGCATGCACTGAGCAATCAGTGAGACAGTCAGAGATCCAGCTACAGAGCGAGGAAGGCAGACCATAGGATGGCTGTTTGTTAAGTAGTCCCTGTGCCAAAACCGATTGAATGCCTTTAAAATGTCACTGGCAACCATGTGAGTTTCTCCATTGCTTGAGTCCAGAGGTGAGTGGTTTAAGCAAGAAGAAAACACAGATGAATTTGATAGAATGGGGCAAAGAGATTTTTACCCTAAAATGAACAAAAAGAGAATATGCCAAGGTGGACATGAAATATCAGAATGTACATATATACATATGTCACCTTTGAGATGAAATGAGTCGGAGAGTGAATAATTTGTCAAAGTGAGATGTGTAATATTAAAGAAGATGAAAGATAAGTTTCTGTTGGAAAATTTAGGTTTGGATTTGTTAATAACACACATGGCATGAATAAGCCATGTTTGTTATTTGATTATTTGTGGACTGATTCACAATCCTAAAGTGTTACCATTAATAAGTATATATCTAATGCTAGTAAAATACCTGATATTTCATCATCATCATCAAATTCCTGATATATACTCTCAAGGGGTGTACAGGATATGATAGTACTACATGAAAAATTTACACCATTACTAACTTCCTATCTACAATTTTCCTCCAAATGAGTCTGTTACCTGTCAAGACTCGATATTATCAGGTCTTATATTTCTGTCTTCTAAGGCACTTTTTTACTGTATCAATCCACCTATATCTTGGTCTTCCTCCTGATCTTTTTCCTGCCAACCTGGCAGAAAACACTTGTTTTGCTAATCTTTCCTTGCCCATTCTGTTTAAATGACCATAACACCTGAGATTAGCTCTGCTAATGCATTCCTGGATGCTGACAATATACAGTTCTTTCCTAATATCCTCTTTTTAACATGATATTGCCATTGATGCCATCTGTTCATGTCTCTAATCTTTCTCAGGACTCTCATATCTGCGGTCTCTAGTCTTTGGTCAAATATTTTACTTCTAAAACCCAGCTCTCAGATACTAGATACCTGATTTTTATTCTGGTGATATTGGTCAAGAAAAAGGGCTAAGGCTAATGTGTGTGTGTGTGTGTGTGTGTGTGTGTGTGTGTGTGGATGCTAAACTTGAATAAAGAGTTAAGATTTTCTGTTGTTTAATTTTATTTTTTATCCTTTGTAGCTTAATTTTCTCTATTGGCTTATATGCCATATGAATCTTTATATTTGCTGAAGTCCCTCCTCTCCCCAAGGATTGGTGGTGGGCTGTAGATCACACTTTGAGAAATTAGAAACATTGCTGTAATTGATTTTCTTTATAGTGGCCCAGCATCTCTCATATTGCAGTTTAGAAAAAAATAATGTAAAAGTAAATTATGACTTTGTGCTAGAGGTCAGATATAGGTTTAGTCTGCTTCATGCTGCTACTATGAAAAATAGTGGTATGATGCTCTTGATGAACCTCATCCACCCCTGTAGTTTGGCCTTTTCTGTGAGCGGTTCAGATGCCACACCTCATCTCCCATTTACATTGGTTTAGATGAAGTACAGTCCATTCTAACTATAGCAAACACCACTATAGTTAACTTGTTGACTGTAACAAACAATCGGAAAGTTCTATTCGTAGTCACTAACATAGTAATGAAAATTAGTTACTAGAAATATCCATTGATAGTGAAATATTTCTTTAAGTTCATAGTGAAAGTTGATTATATAAATTATTTGTATTTTCATTTTGTGTGATCATAACTTTCTGGAATGTGTTTTTAAGATGTGTACAGGATATTGGGGAAATATCAAACTCAAAATTATTATTTTTTAAATTAATTACTTTATTTTTTAATGAACCCTTTTCTTCTAGGTTGATGTATTATTTTTTAGGTCTCTCAATTGGTCACATCTTTTCAGAATTCTAAACAGACCTACCAATTCTCATGATATCTGTTGTCTGGTGGAGGTGGCAATCTTTTCTCCTCCTGGAAAACAAACTATTGGGCATACTGACTGCATAGAGTCAGTTGCTTCAGCTGCAGTGCCCTCCAGCATATCAGTGTTTTTTTAAATAAGGATTTTGTTTTCAGAGTTCTCTCATTGATATTTTTGGCATATTAATATCAATTCCTTTTTTACTGAGTTATAGCTAAAGGAGCTCTGCATAATTCCTTTGGGAATTAAGCATTGAAGGATTTTTATTTTGTTCTATTTTTTTATAATTCCTTTTTAATATACAGTGGTATCTCGCTAATCCGAACCTTTTTAGTCCGAACCCTCCAGTAATCCAAACTGCGGTTTGAAAGAAAAAAAAAGTTTTATTTATTATTTTTATTATATTTATTATATATTATTATTTTGCCTCCAAACTGTACTCCATTGTTGCAACCAATGGATCAGAACATAATACAATCCGTTAAATTAAAAGATCGTAAAAACCTGCTTTTAAATGTAATTTTCCAAAATTATGACCTTACCACATCAATAAAAAAGTTAAATTTTAAGGATGTAACATTCTCAATTGATGTTGCTTGGCAATCCTCAAACCTGAAGCAATTCGAGTATCATGGAGAAAACTGTGGCCTTCTAGAATTTACGAAGATAACTACGGTGATACACAAAATTCAAAACGTGCATAATTTGGTTAAAAATATAAATCCAAATGTTGAAATTTCACAAACCGATGTTACGGAATGGATTACAAGTAGAACCGAAAGTGAATTTGAAATCAAATCAGATGCTTAAATTATAAATATGACGCTACAGAATGAATTAGCAGACGATGATGACGATAAAGAATTCAAAGGAAGAAAAAGTAAAACATGAAAAGGCAGTTGACAGTTTTAGTATGTGTATAGAATGGGCTAATCAGAATGATACGCCATTGCACAAAGTTTTATTGCTAATGCAGCTCCGAGAAGAAGCATTCGAAAAAAGTTTAGCTTCTAAGAAGTGAAAGAAAATCAGTGACTTTTTTTTACAGAGAAATTAAAAAAAAACTTTTTTGTGTTATTTTGTGAAACTTTGTTTTGTGTGTTGCGTAGAAGAAAAGATATTTTTTACGCAAATTAAGTTATGTACTGAACTATACAATTTTCTTAAATCAAAATCCTCAACAATAAAGATATCCAAAAAAAAAAAAAATGAGCTAATTTTTTTTTACAATAAAGATATATACAAACTAAATTTTTTACTAAAATAAACTTATATTACTTTTTAAGTTTTACATTACAGTACAGTAGTTGTTTTTTTTCTATGAGTTACTTCATTTATTTCCAGAATTAAATTTATGTACCATTAGAATCTGATTATTTTTGTCTTAAACTCTAGTTATTGTTGTCTCTTGGGCGAAAATTCACTAATCCGAACTTTTCGTTAATCCGAACGAGCATGGTTTTTATTAGTTCGGATTAGCGAGATACTACTGTATTTATTTTTAATGACTGTCATGAATTCCATCTGTTCACTTTAATTTTCCTTAGAATTTTCATATCAGTGGTTTCCAATTCTTGATTGAGTGGTTTCAAATCTCATTCCAAGATTTCTGGGAGGGTTTGAATTCTCTTTTGTTTACTACTGGTTTTGGTGTCATGATTGAGTTCTCTCTCTCTTGTTTGTATGCATTTATTTATGTGACTTCTCAACCTTGCATATTTATGATACCAAGGTAGAGTTTTCTTCGTATGCACCCTTTCATAAAATGCTTTTTGTAGGTTCAGTATTAAAAGACTGCATTTAATGGTCTTTGATTTCTTGTCTATTTTCATAGTCTTTTCATAGTTTAGGTCAAGTGATTGCTAATTTTCTCATATCTGCTATAGTTTTAGATAATGAATCTTTCAGATTTGTAAGAGATTTACTTAAGAGAATAATGTTATCTGCAGAGATTATTCAATCCTGCGTTAAGTTTAATACCACTACTACTGCTGCTACTTCCCATAGTTCCATACCAGGGCTTTTGCCACATATATCAGAAGACATTGCTCACAAAAATCCTCCAACCAGGATCCACACTTCAATTTCAGCTCTTAAGCATTTGTCCAAATTTTTATATTGCCTCTCCAGTTTTTCCTGAGACTTCCTCTTTCAAGCTGATGGAATAAATTTCTTGAGGATCTTCATTCTGATATGAACAAATCAAATGAGTTGTTTCCTTTGCATCTTTGTAATTGTTTGATCTCTCAGATCCTTGAAATAATCATTTGTTTACCTCATTTCTGAATTTGTGATATGATCAGCGTATGGCATTTTTAGGACACATTTATAGCACCCCATTTCAAATGCAGCCTCTTTTCATTTTCTTTCACTGCTGTAAATACCCTTGTATCACAAGGGTATAATTCACAAGTGTGTCCAATATGTTTATAATTGTAATTTTGTTATCTCTCCAAGACGAAAGTAGAAGTTTAATATCGCTTTCTTTAATATTGTAGAGAATAGCATATCCTGTCCTTTAACTGAATTAACATTCATTATGAAAGTTTGTCATTTACTGAAAATCAAACAACGCAGATAGATAAAAGTATTTCTATTATTAATCTACATAGAAATTTTAAACAGTTATCGTATATTTTGGCGTACAAGTCGACCTGGCGTGTAAGTCGATATTGGAATTTTTTTTGAGTTTATTTGGATTTTTATAGTATACTCATTGTATAAGTCGACTCCAAAAATTTCTTTTTCGTATTAACCAGTTGACCAATAGTGAAGTAAAGTGCAATAGCTCCTTTTAAAAGGATGAAATATGACGCGAGTTTTAAGTGCAAAGTGATTAAATTTGCAATAGAAAATACTGTGTAGCTGCATGTCAGTTCGGAGTAAATGAAAAACTAGTTCGCGATTGGAGAAAAAATGAAACTTTAATAATGAAAATGCCAAAAAATAAATGCTCATTACGGAAAGGAATTTGTAAGTGGCCTATTCTGGAAAATAATGTTGCGGATTGGGTTCGAGAAAATCGCCAAAATGGACTTATTATAACGAGAAATAATATTCGTTTATTTGCTTTGAAGTGGGGCAAAGCAAATAAAAAGGACAGCGAAAACTTCAAAGCTATAGTGAGTTGGTGTAGCAGGTTTATGGAAAGGAAAAATTTAGTGCTTCGACTAAAAACGAAAATCGCACAGAAGCTGCCAAAAGATTTGGATGATAAGTTATTAAGTTTTCAAAGATTTATAATTGCTAAAAGAAAGCAAAAAAAATGATTTATTGTCTTAAATCGGAAATATGGATGAAACTCCAGTTATGTTTGACATGATCAGGAATAGAACAGTAGAATTGAAAGGAAGTAAAAATATTTCTTTAAAAACAACTGGACATGAAAAAAAGGCGTTTCACAGTTGTACTTGCTTGTATGGCTGATGGTACTAAATTAAAACCTATGATAATTTTTAAAAGAAAAACAATGCCAAAGATCAAAATTCCAAGAAACGTTTTTGTCCATGTTTATGAGAATGGTTGGATGGACGAAGCAGGAGTTAAGCTGTGGATAAAAAATATTTGGAATACACGACAAGGAGCATTAAAAAATCCAAACAGTCTTTTAGTGTGGGACATGTTCAAATCCCATTTAACGGAGAGCACAAAATCTTTATTAAGAGAGAATAATACCAATATGGCAGTGATTCCAAGTGGGTTAACTTCATTAGTGCAACTGTTGGATGTTTGTATAAATAAGCCATTTAAAGACGGTTTACAAAAACAGTGGAATGCATGGATGCAAGAAGGAGAGAAAAGTTACACAAAAGGAGGACAAATGCGACATGCTCTTTGGTAACTATGTGTGAATGGGTAGCGAAAGCATGGGATGAAATAAAACCATACAGTAATAAAATCTCTTAAAAAATGTGCTATATCTAACAAATTAGATGGCTCAGAAGATGATTTTGTTTACAATGATGACAAAATTGATGCTAAATCTGATGAAGAAAACGAATATAATTTATATGACGATATACCGGAAGAAATTACAGAACCAGAGTACAATGAACTTTTCATACATTCAGACAGTGAAAATTAAATTTTAATTATGTAGTTACCTACCTATTTTCTTTTGTAAATAAATAATTATATAACATGTAAATAATTTTTTCTGTAAATAAATTTGATATAAGTTGAAATATTTTTACTTATTTACTCTTTTTGTATATTGCTAATAAATTTAACAGAGTATGATACGTACTAGTTTTTTCTTGGAAAGCAATCAATTTGTGACCCGACGTATAAGTCGACCTAAAAAAATTAGTACCTTTTTTTCAATGCTGAAAAGTCGACTTATACGCCGGAATATACGGTGAGACCCTTATTCAAAGAAGAGGTTCCACTGATCCAATATTTACCTCTAGAATGATTTCTAGGCAGTAAAGACACCTTGTAAACTATACTTAAACCAGAATTGTATTGGCATAAACAAGAAACAAACATGGTTGCTATTAGCAGCTCTGGTGTTTTTCTTCAAATTTGACCATAGCTTTCCTATATGCCTGGGATTCATTTACTATCCAGTTGTTTAGATCTGCAACCAGATCAGCTTTTCTGTTTTCTTTGTGTCAAAGCTGCAGTCTCTAATAGCTAGAAAAATTCCTAAACTTCTTCCTCAGGAGAATTTTCTGTAGAGCCTTCATAAGCACAAATAAGCTTCACTGTCCAATTCCCCAATTAGAAAATTTCCCATAAAACTTTAATATTATCTGCCAATTAAGAACATGGTGATACAACACAATGAAATTTCATATCCGCTGTTACTTTGAACAGTTAAGTAAGAAACCTCTCCCCTTGTTATTTTTGTCAGGAAAGCATTTAACATCAAACATGAAGATAAACTTCTTAATTGGCAGATAATTTTAAGTAAAGTTTTATGAGAAATTTTCTAATTTCCCATAAACCGATCCTCGATCTTCCGGCCAACGTCTTTTATTCACCTTCTTTCAGATCCCTGCACGAAGACATGGGATCCCGAATATTTCGGTGCGACCTTGTTCTTTCCTTGACACTGACCCTTTCTTTGATCTTCTACACTCCTTTAATCCTATTTGTTTCGGGTAGCGGAAGTGCATCTGAAGTTTGTCGGTCTGTCTGACACTGACCTTGAGTGTTTACAGGTGGAATTTACAAACAACTTTCTCATATCCTTATAAGGAGCTAATATACAAAGTTTTCTGGTGGCAAGGTATTGCCTTTGTGTAATACAATCTTGAATTTTCCTTTTTAGGGCAGTAAGTACAGACAATCCCCATGGAATTATTTACATTAACAAACTGTTTTAACTATATACACATATACAGGTTATTTTTATAACATCCTTACAGGGCTTGACTTCTGTAAAAATTGATGTAAGGCTTTCTGGCATTATTAAGCTACATCAAATTTTTAAAAGGCCCACCCCTTCATGAAAAAATTTTAAACCATGAAAATGGATGAAATATTTTTAAATGCCGGACTGTACTCAGGTTTGTCATCTAACTTAGAGCAGGAAACTCCATCAATCTGTTCTGTGTGCTCTTTCTGGCACACAGACTAGCTCTGTGACTTATTATTATTATCCCTTGGGCATTTTACCCCATTACAATACCCTGATCTCCTTCCAGTTCTTCTGGTGCCTGGGTAGTGGCTTCTACTCTTGCATATCTCTGTAACGTTTACTTCTATTACATTCTTTATATTTTTCATTGTGGCCTCTGTATTCTCCTTTTCATCTGCTACCACCTTGACACTCAAGATGTGCAAGGTCTCTCCCCCTGTCCTTACCTGTCCAATATCTCTAATAGCTGGGGAGTCAGGCAATGAATTTTCCTCATCCTTCTGATCCACAATCTTATTTTCCTTAGCTCCCCCCTTTTCTAGCTGGGAATGGTCGTTTTCTGTGTTGACCTCGTTAATACTTTTGCCAGCATAATGCCTCCGACTTCCTCTCATCTGGGCATCCTGGTTGTATCCCGATATAGAAATTTCCCCCTTTGAAAAATCACATGAGAACTTGTGTTTCTTAAGAAAGTCAGTCCCAAGTTACTACCTTTGCTGTAGTACGAGAGGATTCCAGGAGAATTAATAGCTCCGGTGAAACATTTAAATTAAAATCTGCCAACCACATGTTCACTTTTAATTTCTTCGAGGCATAGAAATGGTGGGGTCTGTTATTCCCTTTAACATGACAGGTGGCTTAAGTTTAGTGATACCGTCGGATACTTGGGATTGCGACTTCCTGAATAGAGACCCAGTTATCACCGAAACTTGGGAACAGTGTCTAGCAAAACTCTGCATTTTACCCCCTTTTATTTTTCCCCTTATTACGATCATGGAGCTTTCCTGCTGACTTCTAACGCTTCTTGGCCATCTCTTAGTTCTCCGTGTGGGATGGTGGTGGGTCATTACCATATTGGCCTCAAATCTTCCATTTCTGTCATAGTTCCCTCTGCTGTGAGATCAGTATCTGGCAATGTGCCCAAATTTTCCGCATCTGTAGCACTGGGGTGCTTCTTTCCTATTTTCCTTAAAACAAACTTAGAGCATTTAGACTCGGAGTGAACGCTGTGCGTTTGCTCCGAGTCTAAATTCTCCAATGAGGGTTTTGCTTTGATCTCCCCCTAACTGATCGAGAATGGAGTTAAGCTTCTCCATCAAGGGCTGCTGTAGCTTTTCTACCTCTCTTTTGATAAAGGCTTGTAATTCTTCTCTGTTAAAAGAATAAGAGGTTGTCTGTATGTTGTGATCTACTTCATATATTTCTTTAACCTTATCTTCCTCTTTTTCTACCTTCTGTTTGTGTATTCTTTTTTCTTTAGGATCAGCTAGATTCTTCTCTTTCTTACTCTCACTTTTTGATTCCGACACCTCTGAAATGTTGTGTATTTGATTGGCACTAGATGCTGGATGTAGATCGTCTAACCTTTATTGCCTGATAGCAGTCTTCTAAATTATTTATCTTCCTATTATATGCTGTTTCTTTATATTCCTCTCTCACTCCTAGCCTGAATTGGTTAAGGACTGCCCAATCAAAATGGCTCTTTTCCTCATCTGGCACACTCAAGCTATTTGCTAAGGTGAGCAGCCTATTGTAAACGTCTGTGATAGTCTCTTTACTTTCCTGCTTGCATTTCTGTAGCCTCCACGGGTTTGGACCCATGCTTCTAGTCTTGGAAAACTGAGACATTAGGGTATTTTTGAACTTATTGTACTCCAAAGTGTCTCTCAGTATAGGAGAGGAATACAAAAAGTTTGTAGCCCTGCCAACCAGTTTGTTCCTTAATATTACCATAAGCTGGAAGTCCGACCAGTTTCCGACGTTCCTTAGCTCCTCAATGAACTTGAAGAAGGACAACACATCATCGTGATCCTCTCCAGAGAATTGAGGGATTAAGAGATGAGGATTCACCGTTCTGAAAAATTCTCTATTCCCCATTTTATCAGTACTAGTGAATCCCGAATCAACATTGTTCACATTCATTGTTAAAAAAATTTTCTTTTACACTATATGTATACTCTTTTCTGTTTAGTTGCCTGATCTTAATTTATGAAACTGTTCCAATGCACTTTTATCTAATTTAATTACTGTGGATTTGATCCTACCGGCTGCTGCATTGTAAATGCGGGTGGAGGTTCTATCCTATATCTCTATCTATACTTTTATATGTATTCTTTTATATGCTCTTTACCTTTCTTTACTTTAGGTATTTCAATGCCTTCTATAATGTTAGTCTGTTCCTTCCTATATATACTACTTTATGCTATGACTCCTTTTTTGCTTATTCTAACTGCCTTCCGCACTTGCCTTCTTATTCCTTGAACACCAGAAAATTTATTTGATATGCTGCGCCACTGATGTCCGTTTTCTAGTAATAAGAAGTGTTGAGTGCGTCCAGTAGTTTTCCCATTACATTCAAATTATCCCTGATTACTTAATATCTGCAGGCGTGGTCTACTATCTATCCTTTACTATCTAATATTTTTTTTGGAACAGTGCGGCAACACTCTATTAACATTTAAACAACACATTTATTTACCATAAAACAATTTACACTATTATTCCATTAAAGAAAAATTTGCTTAGTTTAACTTTACATAAAACAATTATGTTAAAATGCCCTTTCAATTCATGAAAATCATATCACATAAATAACCACTCTCTTCCAATATCGAATTACTATCCTAAGCAATAGTACCATTAACAAACAGTTACTTCTTTTCTGTTATACACATAAGAATGTCATTACATATAAAAGTTCGATCCTTCAGATACTAAGATAGTACTCTAGGCAAATGCACTGTTAACAAACTGTTACTCTCTAATTGCTACACACACACACACACACATAATCTTCTATTACTTATTAAATATTTAAATCCAACCATTAACTCTGTTCAAATTCAGCAGCCTAATCTTAACAGTCCACTTAGAGTTCTCTTATAATTCACAAAATTGGAAAGAAAAAATCAAACTCACTTTAGGGCTGCTACCCACTGCGTATTCTCATCCCCTGGCTTCGGATTGGAGTTCTGACCTTTTCCTCCCATATCAGGCTTTCTCTCTCTCTCCCTTTTTATGACAGCGATAAATTTACTGATGGCTTCTGTTGGGCGCTGTCCTCCCGTCACACGGGCGAAGATTTTCGGCTTGAGGAGTACTTGCTTGCGCATTAAACTAACGGAGCAATTCTTTCCTGCTCAAAGGTTCCTCTGTTTGGACGATAGCTCCCTGCAAAAGTTTGTCATCAGATCAAATGCTTTGCCTGGCAGACTGGCTTCTTCTGTCATTTTTCTTTCGGACCACTGGCATGGCTTCTTCTGTCATTTTTCTTTCGGACCACTGGCATGACTTCTCCTGATGTTGCATCCTCGATGGCTTATATCCGACAGACAACCACTGGGGTACTGGTGACGACCTACGGGTAACCGATGAAGACTTCTGGATAACTGATGACGACCTATGGATAACTGATCCTCGATCTTCAGGCCAACACCTTTTATTCACCTTCTTTCGAATTCCTGCACGAAGCCATTGGACCCCGATTATTTCGGTGCGATCCCTTGTTCTTTCCTTGACACTGACCCTTTTTTTGATCTTCTTCTACACTCCTTTAATCCTATTTGTTTCGGGCAGCAGAAGTACGTCTGAAGTTTGTCGGTCCATCTGACACTGACCTTGAGTGTTTACAGGTGGAATTTACAAACAACTTTCACATATCCTTATAAGGAGTTAATATACAAAGTTTTCTGGTGGCAAGGTATTGCCTTTGTGCAATACAATCTAGAATTTTCCTTTTTAGGGGTAAGTACAGACAGTCCCTATGGGATTATTTACATTAACAAACTGTTTTAACTATATACAGATTACTATTATTATTACTATTATTACGGGCGACTCCAGGGAGTCATTAGACTCATCGAGGGAGGCCCTAAACATCATATCCACACAACTATTCGACATTCTCACATTATGTATTGTTGTGGCGTACATCCTGGCTTTGAATCCGCCATCTCATTGGAAAGTTATTTTTATTTAAATTATCTGTTTTTTTTTTTTTTTTAATCAATTTTTGGTTGATTACTGATCCAAATATAGAGAAATTTATATTATCCTGTGCCACCCTATATTGAGATTAGTCTATATAATATAGTGGAATCAATCATCAACTTACTTTTGCAGTCACTTTTCTACAGGTCGAGGTTAATATTATCATTTAAGGCTTCCGCAAGGTCCGATAAACTTTATGAGCGGTGCAATGAAAGAGAATCAGCAAATACCAAATTGGAATCAATAAAACAAAACATTTAATGCAGGGTTACATAACATGTGCATTAAGTATAACTTTGAAAGCAAGATAATGCAAATCAACTTAGTTCAAATACTCATAACAAACATAAAACATTAGGCATCAGACATCCAGCAGTCAATTTTACATTCTTCCGAATAATTAAAAATGGTTCACACAGTTCAATGTTACAGAATCTTACAGTAAATATTCTTCAAGTAGAATTCTCTAATTCTCTCTTAGTCAACAAACACTTAATTCAATTATGAGACAGTTATCACTTCAAGGGGGGGGGACACTTTAAAGCTCCATACTTCGGCTAATTTTAGTAGAACGCCACAGTTAACGTTAAGATATATCAGGCGGAGCTAACTCTTATTTCTTCACGCTGAAATATAAAAAAAATGGACTGTTCTTACTGGTTTACATCCTTTGTACATTGGATTCACTATAGGCACACTTAAAACTGAAGTTAACTATCATTTTGAAGTAACACTATTCAAAAGGAATCTTCACTATATAACTGAAATATTAAACATAGAGCTTCACAAGTCTTGATGCACTTGTATCAGGTAATCTACTTATTCCTTATCTTCTTCTACGCATTAATTTCAGCTTTGCACTATTCTTCCTCAAAACAATTGGAATTCGACGTAATTTTAGAATTCCATAGAAATATTCCTAATTGCCTATTAATTTCCCGGTCCCTTCTTAATTTATTTATGGCATTTCCAAATTCCCTTTATTGCTGCCTGTTACTTCACTCCGTGCTGTCCTGAATGCTTCTCCCTTGTTTACTTTCGTTTTCCAATAACATGCCTTCATTCTTCCTGCCAAAATCCGGTTCTAGCCAGTTCAGCTCATATCAACTCCTTCTCCCTTCAAATACCATAGCTCACACTCCACACACGCACTATCTAAAATTAACTCTGTTTCCTTGACAACAGTCAATCAAATTCAATCAGAAGAATTACATAAAATTACTTTCTTTTTCAGTAATGTTAAATAAAAAATATCATAGTTCACATAGGGTACATTAAACCTACATATATATAATTTCTTACAATATTATTATAGGAATAAATTAAATAAAATGAATGACATTTTTATACAGAGTCCTTTTTATAACTATCACATTACTTAAGATTATATTATTAAATAATAAACAAAATTCAAGGCAATTATATGAATAACACACTCTAAGCAAGAGACAAACAATAAATAATATTTACAAGTCTTGCTTATGAAATGGATGATTATGTTAAATATGAATGAAGTATTATAATTTATAAATTACCTTCATTCATTATTTAACACTATCATACCCTGCCTTGAACTCATTCACTGTCATAGCACCTACAACAGACTCTGGCAGCTTATTCCACTCATTTACCACTCTAAAAGTTAAGAACCCAGCTCTAACACCCTTGCTAACCACACTCTTGCCCAGCTTCCATAGGTGTCCCCTAGTTCTCCCACCACCACCACCACCAGTCCTGATCTCAAAAATATCCTCTGAATTAATCCTATAGAAACCCTTCAGCAATTTGAATGTCTCAATCATATCTCCCCTTTTCTGCCTATCAACTAATTTCTGCAACCCACAAATCTTCAACCTGTTCTCATAAGGTTCCTTCCATAGACCTGCTATTATCTTGGTCACTCGCCTCTGGATCCTCTCCACCTCCTCCCCATCAAGAAGAAACCTAGGTGACCAAATCTGAGCACAGTAGTCGAGATGAGGTCTTATCAAGGCTCGGTACAGAGAAACAATAACTTGCTTGTCTCTGCTCGTCAAAGTATTTTTCAGCAACCAAGTGATTTGATGAGCTGATTTAGCCACTTTTGCAATGTGTCCCCTAAACTTCATCTCCTTATCCACCAACACTCCCAAGTCCCTGGCCTCATCAATCTCCTGGAGTACAGTTCCACCAGTGTGGTATACTGCTGCTAATCTTTTCACCACAAAATGCATAACCTTGCATTTTGTCACATTAAATTGACATCCATTCTCTTTAGCCCAGAACTCCAATCTATCCAAATCATCCTGCAAGATTTTGACATCTTCTGCATTCACTATTGCCCTACACCCAACTTTGCATCATCAGCGAACAAATGAACCGTTCCTCTTAGATCCTTCCCTATATCGTTAATGAACAAATTAAACAGCAGTGGTCCAAGAACAGACCCCTGCGGCACACCACTAGTCACAGGCAGTCTTTTGGATTCTACTCCTGAATAAACTACTCTCTGATATCTCTCCATCAACCACCCACCTATCCATCTCACCAACCCTATATCCATTCCCATATGTTGCAGTTTACGGATTAGAATTCCATGTGGTATCCTGTCAAAGGCCTTAGCCAGGTCCAGCAGTATCACTGTTAACCCATTGCCCTTATCCAGTTCAGCCGTCACCGTGTTATAAAACTTGAGCAAGTTACTGAGGCACGATCTACCCTTCACAAAGCCATGCTGTCCCCTGTACAGTATCTCATTTTCATCAATCCATTCCTGTATTTTTCCCTTGACTACTTTCTCCAAGAACTTGACAACGACTCCTGATATGCTGATCGGTCGGTAATTTGCAACAGTAGTCTTGGATCCTCCTTCATGCGGTGGAACTATTTTCCCCTCTTTCCACACCTTCGGGACTAAACCAGACCCGAGACTCAAATTAAACAACATGGTCAAGGGCACTGATAATTCTTTAGCCACTGCACGTAAGACCCATGTATACCATCCATAACAGATATACAGGTTATTTTTATAACATCCTTACAGGGCTTGACTTCTGTAAAAATTGATGTAAGGCTTTCTGGCATTATTAAGCTACATCAAATTTTTACACTCTCATAGCACCCATCTGTAAATAAGGAAAATAAAACTAAATTTGAGAATTACAGAGAAATTTCTGTATTAAGCATTCACGTAAGATTTATGCAAGCACGCTTGAGAAGAGACTAAGAAAAAATATTGAAGAGAAATTTGGAGAACAATTTGGTTCAGGCCAAATAGAACTTGTCAATATCAGTCTTTCACTTTACAGAAAAGTTAAGAAATCATGGGAATATAACAGTGATCTGTACTTACTTTTTGTAGATCCTGAAAAAGACTATAACAAGGTGTTAAGAGAGAGAGAGAGAGAGAGAGAAGCTGTTGCAATTGTTACACTTGTACAGGTAAATTGAAGATTATACAGAATAGTACATAGCCTGTATTTAAGTTGTAAGTTAGTAGTTAGAATTGAAGGAGGTACAGAAGATAGTTTGATATAAAATTAAGTGCAAGGCAGGAATGTATTCTATCTATATTGGTAATATTATGAAAGAAAGTGGCATCTAATAGGCAGATGATGATCAGTATACAGCCTCTCCCTGTCAAATCAAAACCAGCAATTATTCCAACTACAAAGGGATACCTTCCTAGTTAGAGGAAATGTCAACTAAATCCATGAGGTGGTAGATGACCTTCATTGCCTGTTGAAATGTCACCACCACCACCCTCATTGGAGGCCTGAAGTGGCAAATTCCAAGTTTGGTCTACAGAGCAGTGCTGCTGGTTTCCCCCATCCCCCCTCTTTTCCATGCAACAGGAGTGATACCCTTTAAACTGTGCCAAACATTCTTAGAGATCCATAATCTTCATTTCAAGGGTACATAATTTAAAATGGTAGTGGTGCTGTAAGCTGGCTGCCAGTTAGTGCACGAGCCGAAGCCTGTTATGAGTCAGGAGGCATCTTGGTCACCTGGTCGCATAATCCTGCTGTCATATACACTGCCAGGTTGTGCCTGGAGAGGAGATCCGAGTAGCAGTATGTCGGAAGCACCCTTTAGGCCATGTTATTGCATGGATATTGATCTCTCTCTCTGTATGGATGTCTTGTCTAAGAATGTCTCCTCTGCACATCCTTACTCTGTCCTTCTGTTTAATTACAACTGAACTTATGATGAATCTCACAAAAAATGACAGTTTTACTGCTACAAAATTGAATCTTCCTCATGAACTAATCATATCAAAAAGGACAACCAATCATAACATGCAAACCAAGCCAGAATCTCTTCAATAAAACTTACTTTCACATCCATGGCATTTACACCAACACAAAATGACATTTACTATTAAATGCAGTCATTCAAACAAGACATCTTACTCTTGACTATAATACTGTCCTTCCACCTTCATGCCCAATTATGCAATTCACAATTCCTTTCAACACAAACATGACACCTGTTTGGTCTGGGTTTGGTTTATTTGGTTTTATGGCCAAAGCAACTCGGGCTATGAGGCTAGTCTGCTATGCCTGTTAATTTGCTGTGTTCTAATGACTGGTTTTTCTGCTTTGTGGGATGAAAAAAACCTCTGCCACCTCCATCTGAAACCAGCTAATAACCACTGACCAACTTATGATTTTTTGAGGCTTTAGAGAAAGCATCTGGCACAATAAAAAATTGGTCCCTTTTTTATTTCCCTTTTTATATATGGGCACTATTAGAGCTCTACTATAATCATCTGTAATTTGTCCCTCTGTTCAGGCTCTCTGAACTATGCAGTGCAGCTACTGTAAGACTTATGCTTCCATACGTGAGCATTTCTGGTCAGATATCATCTACTCCAGCTGCCTTTCCACATTTCAGGCTTTTCTAAACTAAAGTTTTGTCTTGTTGATGGTTGGGAGCCATTCTGGGATAATTTTGTGTTGTACATCCAGTAGAAGGAAAAGTGGGTTGCTGTCATAGTGAGGTTGTCTATTCCACTTATTTAGCATCAGTGCATGATAATTTGAAGTATTGATGTCATGGACATCAAAAGGTTTTCCCTCCTTGTAGTACATGGGTTTTGGAGATAATAGAATTACGATGTTCCTGGTGGCAGCAAAGTCATTGAAGGTTCTGTTGTTACAGTTTGTAATTCTGCTATTTGAGGTAATGTGCTTGGCATCCAGGTCTGCTGCTACTAGCACTGCTTAGTTTTTATAGAATTTCAGTTACATCTGCTTCCAGTGACTGGAAATTTATATACAGTGTTTATTTTCAACAACATAGTTCCTGAGCTTTGGATTGTCAACACGTGTCATTTGCAAGGATCACCTCAGCACTGTAGTGTGTTGTAAATTATTGTAATTTGCATATTTCATTTCCTAGTTTTTGGTATTCCAGAACATGATTTGTAGAGAGTTTGGCCTTCTACATTTGTTAATCATCAATTGGTCCAGTTAAGAATTGTTTGTGTATGTCTCACAAAGTTGTTCAATGAGTCCTCGCTGGGATTTGCTTTGCTGAACTCGATTAACATCTCACCCAAAGTGGGAAATACAATTTTAGTTCTGTGAATTTTGTGGGTGCTGGGATTCAGTATTTTCTGCTGGTTTTGATGCCACTACCTTTGTATATAAGGCACATGCTTTGAATGGCTTGGTTCGCTGCCATTGAGAGGAGTATCATCATTTGCTGTAGGTGTCTGTATAGTTGTTGGTGGGCGTTTTAGTTTTCTTTTGCTGGTTTTGGTTAGCTGAGTATTGTTTACATTCTCTGTAGTTGGCAGGATATGATCCACTGCAACTGGGATGTTTAACTAGCTCCGTTTTTGATTTTTTGCAGGGAGCCATTGCATGCTTTTCTTCACATTTTATGCTGCAGAAATCAGTATTGCAGCAGCGTTGTGGCTGGCTGCAACAATTTTTGAATTTTTGACTATGATGCTTTCCTTTGTAATTGTTTTAGTTTTATAGCCAGGTCATAGACGGAGTTTAGGTTATGTATTGCTCAGTATTGTTTGCTGATTTCCACCAGGACGAAGAGCATTGAATGTTTATTTGCTCGATTCCCAAGGCCTGTGTTAACAAGGTTTAGTCTGCAGTTTTGGAAATCTCTTGTGACTGTCATGTCTGGGTCCTCTTTAACTCTGAAGTACCATCTTAAAGTTTTTTAGAGCGAATTTGTGGTACTGGATGTTTTCATCATCTGAAAATTTAGTGAGTGTGCAGTAGGACACTCATCCATGTTTCTGGCTTTTGGGAAATTTATTTTATGGCTGTGGCCATTGCTGTCCATTGTTCCTTAGCTTACAGGATAACTGTAGGAACTTTCATTATAGTTGTTCTTTTCTGCTTCCATGGGTGTTGCAGTTTCAATAGATGCTTGTTCATTGCATCTTTTTATCTAATTGACTTCATGTAACCTATTGTGTTTCTCAGCTGTTTCGTAAGTTTAATGTGAAATTGTGGTCTTCTGGTCTCTTGTCAATGTCTATCTGGAGTGGCAGTGGACCTGTTGAGCTCAACCTGCCATTGGTTGGGCCATTTCATCTGCAGAAATTCTGAACTATGTGAATACCTGCTGAAACTCCAGGCTTTCCTGTTGGTGGGAGGATCACACCTTTGGAGTTGGTAATGCTGTCATAAATTCAAAGTTTAAGAGACGTGAATAAAATTACTGAGTATAATAAAGAATGCAAGAAAGAGAACAATAGTGTAAATCTAATAAGTAATAAGTACTTACCTCCAGACTGGTCTTGAACACAAAGTCACTGAAGATTACAATGAATTACAATGCAGAAATCAGAGGATGCACAATGAAAAATTGTGCGTCCTCTGATTTCTGCATCGCTGCTTATTGTCATTGTTTCTATATCAGTTCTTCAGTGGTGCGTTACCAATTTCCTTTGAGAAGATGAAGTCTTGGTAACCAAAGTGTGTGCTTCTAATTCATAGAGAGATTTTACAATATGAGCAGTGCTCCGGGATGGTTCTTCATTCATCGGTCTTTCCATTAATTTGTTTGTTGTAGTTCTTCTTTATGCTGAGTTTGTATGGTAAGAAGAGTTAGATAATTCCAGTGATATTTATTTGTTATCTGTTTTTTAGGTATAAAAGCACTGAGATGAAGTTTTATATATATCCTTACTTATTCTATGATTAAAGTTTAGCTATTTCGTGATCGGATTTTAGTTCTACACCGTTGTAAGTTCTGCAATTTTGATCAGATTTCACAAACTTTCTGATTAAACTGTTTAAAATGTGATCAGTTTATGATCTTTTTCTGTTTGGATGTTCACATGTCCATTTTATTGCAGGTTTATGTGGAAATTTGTAGATTGACAAGGTTATGAGTGTTGCATAGTTCAGCTAGAAGATATCCATTTTCATTTATGGTATGTGAAAGGCCTATATTTTTTGTCATTTCCAAAACATATCCTATTTTTGGATGAAAATCTCCACTTATGATATGGAGATTGTGTGTTGGGACAATAGAGAAAGTTGATTGTAGGAAGCATTCATGGAATTTTCATCTCAAGTCTCAATGGATATAGGTCAGATTGTTGTTGTTGCTGCTTTTGGGTTTGAGTTTAAAGTTATGGCGATTATTCTCTTGGAGATTTTGAAGATAGATGAGATGTGACAATAGCTCTCTTTGTTGGCTAAGAAATCCGATTCCTCCATTACTAGATTTGTCTGCTGATGTATAAATGAAATTCCATTTTTTTTTTTTTGCAGTTTGATATGACTTAATTCCATTCAATATCTGTTCTCTACCTATGTTCTTGGATGTAGAGTGCATTAAGGTTTGCTGACTCTGCTCCAGTGCAAATTTCATGAAGTTTTCCAGATTTCAAGTGGGTACAAACATAGTAAGTGGATATAACGAGTGGGTTTCTCTACAGCTGATGTTTTGAGAAAGCTAAAGCAAGTGGACTTCCTTGAACTTTCACTGACAGGCTTCATAATTTCTCTTTGAGAAAAAGGAATGGAGATTGCACTATGTGAGTTTTCTGTATCTCTCTTATTCCTTTCGTAATCTGCAAAATATCCACATATCTTGTGATTGGTTTTGACATGCTTCACCAGCCATATTAGCCTACTGGAAGTATACCCAGTGTTTCCCACAATCAAACCTATACCACTAGGTTTTAATTGGAACGATATACTCAGGTATGAGGCATCTCTCATACACGGTAACACTCATCCAACTGGGAGGTGTAGCTTCGGTTTTACCCCAAAGACTAATAATAATATAAACTTAATCATGTACAAATCATGTATTCTCCTTTAGAGTATATATCAGGAATTTAAAGATGAATGCTTAAGGACAGTAATCATAGAATTTGTAGAAATATTTCTATGGTTATGCAACAGCAGAAAATACAAATTTATTCCTTATTAGTCTCTCTCGTCTCATTTTTTTCTTCTTTTTTCTGGTTATCTTCCTTGTTGTTTCAAAAAATTTCTTGGAATCAAAATTTGCTATAGCCTGCTCAGCCTCTTTACAGAGTTCTTCAATGAATTTTCTTTTATCATCTCACACTTTTCTTTACTTGTCCTTTTCCTCTTTTTTGTTTGTTATCCATTGTTTCTGGACTCTACAATTGTTTTAGATTGCCATTTTTCTTCTATATCCCAATTTTTTCCCTTTATTTTGTATTATTGTTTCATATTTGTGTTTAATTGTGTAAGCAAAGATTTTTAGTGTCCTTACTTTTCAGTTTATTTATATTGTACCAGTTTCTTTTTGCATTGTGATTTAAATATCTTTATTAATTTCATTTCTATCTTTTCCATTCATAGTATATGTCTGCATCTCTCCATGCTTTCATATCCTGCAAGGAGGATATCCATGATTTATTTATTGTTATGTGATCTCTTTGGTTTTTACTCTTTCCATCTGGTGAGATCCAGTTTTGTTTATGTATATTCTTATGATTAGATATTGTATGATTATATGATAAACCTATGATTAAGTTTTAAATAGGTAGACGTCCTTGAATAAAATTTCATTTCCATCTTTCCCCATCACTATTGCATAACCTCTGTTGTCTTTGCCTACTTTTGCATTTGCATCTCCCAGAAGTAAGATCATATCCCTTTTGCAAATCTTGGACCTACCCACGTATCCAAGCAGGTCATAAAAATCTTTTTTCTTCCCATTCAATACTGTAGGAGTATAGATGCTTATTATAGTAACATTTTTATACTTGGTTTGAACTTAGCTTTTATTATTCTTGCTGATACTGGGTTTCATTCCAATAGTGCCTTTCTTATCTCCACTATCATCATCAGAGTGACACCCCTGCTGTGTTCTTCATCCTCAGGGTTTCTAGAATATATGACTTATTGGTTTGATGTTAGTCTGATCTCACAATTTCCATCTCATCTCTGGTTTCACTTAATCCTATATATATATATAATCATATCCTCATATTTTATATCTGTCCATTAGCTGGTTTCAGATTTAGGTAGGAAGATATCATTTCTAAAAGCCTTCCCCTTGTGAGCTTTTGCCAACCTGCATAATTTCCTCTGGTGATTCTTCAGCAGAGCTAGTCTGATTTCTTTCAATATTTGAAGTTTCTGTGCAGGAAGCATTTTTTATGTGTTGTGGTTGCTGACTGCAAGTACAACCCTCTTTTTCTTCTGGGCTTGGGACTAGCAGTTGCTGAGTTAACTCCTTGCTATATTCCTAATATTTGAATTATCTGTCTTAAAGTGAAAATCTGATCCCAACAACTGCCGTTTAGAATAAACCTATCTTGTTTTTTCTCCAGGTTTCCCATTGACAATTTTTCTTCACCTTTCCTCAAGTGGGTTTGCATAAATCTTGCTAAGAATACCAAGGAAATTTCTCTCTAATTTTCCTATTCAATTTTATTTTCCTTTTTTATAGATGTGTACTGTGATAGGTCTACTCAAGTCATCTTGAATTTGACCCTCTGACCAGGCCTTCTGAATTATTCAGTGTATTCACTGTATGGAGTAAAATTTTACCCCATTTAATGAAGTGAAACAGCACTAGGAAATAATTAAAAATAGTATTAATTCCTATATTTTATCTCAGTTAAGAGACATCATCATGGAGTACAAAATGAGACATGTAACATGCACAAAGGCAGCACAAAACTAAGTGAAACACATGGATGAAAGACTAGAGTCTTAACTAAGTGGGAGACCCTCTATGGACACCTGTTGGCGGCATAAGATGTAAACTGGGATTTCGAAGTATTAGTGTTTCCCACATTTCCAAAAGTTTTATACAACCATATTTATTCAATTAGGCTGGTTTTTAAGAACCGCAGCAAATTCTAAAAACAGTCCTTCTCTTCTAAATTTACTGTGATGGAGTATAATGTTCTTTTTTCTAATTGATTCTGTGAGCTGTATCCAAAGCATAGTCTGCAATGCTGGATTGATCATAATCATGACTGCAGATATACTTTTTATGTCCTTCTGTGCAGACGGTAACTGATCTTCCTGTCTGTCCATAGTAGGCCAACTTGCAGGAACAAGAAACTATATATGCCCAGAACTGAGAGGGGAGGGAATTTGTCTTTAATGAGCAGATAAGGGTAGCTAGTTTTATGTGAGTACTGAAAATGGTGCAAAGATTTTATTTCTTTAAGATTTTTGATATTTTTTGTGATGTGCCTTGGACATAGGTGATAGTGATAGCATTGCTAAAATCTTTCGGAAGATAAGGTTGTGACTTGTGGAAGGATTAATTATTTTTTGATGCTCAGGGAACTCTAACCATTAGATAAAAAAGTGTGGTGTGTATATGATTGAGTTCTGTTGCAAGAGAGAGGTCTCGGACAAAGGTTGTAGGCTCTTTGAACTAGTGTTTTTATGATACCATATTGTTGGGGGGGGGGACTAATGGGAAGGTTTTTGAATGTATCTGCCTGTGTGAGTGGGTTTACTATATACTGAAAAGGATTAGGTAGGAGGATGTGTCTAGAAAGGTTAGACTATTAATAGTTTCCTTTTCCATTGTAAATTGGATTCTAAGATGAATACTATTGAGGTGAAAGAGAAAAGTGTCTAATGTGTCTGGGCTATTAGACCAAATAGAAAACATATCATTTACATACCTTAACCAGATAGAAGGTTTCAGAGGGGCTGAGTCAAAAGCTTGTTTTTCAAAATCTTCCATAAAACTTGACAAGGTGTGAGTGAGAGGAGAAATCCCATAGAGGTACCCTCTATCTATTTATAAATTTTGTTCTTCCAAGAGAGATAACTAGAATGGGTAGCAAAGGAAAAAAAGGTCAGTGACATAAAGAGGAAACTTTCTTTTTAAAAGGAAAAAAAGTTATTTCATCATGAGGCTTCTTAGCTATTATCTTCAAAAAAATTCATAATTGTTCAGATGAAGTGGTCATTATTGATAAGTTACCTTTGGCCCTTCCTAAGAGAATCGGAAACGGTCCATGCTTGCCTACTTTCTGATGAAAGGAGGTATTATTAATATTATTATTTTATTATTTTTACTGACATTCTGTCAGAAGTATTGAGAGAATGTTAGCACTTCTGTTTCACTTTGAAGTCTAAGGTAAACTCTCTCAGGGCTAATTGCAAATTGTTATTTCTTTTTAACAGTTTTATGCAAGATTGCCAAATTACATTTGTATTCGAGTGCTTGTGCATGCACACACATGCCTTTTTTTATTACTATATATTTTTGCTTTAATTTCACCTTTGATCTGGAGCTTTGCTATTTCTCATGCCCTTTTCTTATTTCTCTTTCAGCTCTGAGTGGATCAGATGTGTTATTCACAGTAATTTTTTTTCTGAAAGATGTGTCTATATTAACTTTAAATGATATCATTAATAGTGGTATGTACCTGTGTATTTTGCCAAGTAAATGTGACCTTAACTTATTTCATTGTTATTTTATTTATTTTTTTTGCATCTGGAAAACTTAACAACTTGAACAATATCATATTTATATTCATTATAACAAACTGTGTTTTTATTAGACTTGTAATGAAGCAAATTGTGCTTCTAATGTATGTAGATTTTACATTTGTTAATTTCACCATTTTCTTGTAAATGCTAATTAATATTGTTTCTACTTTCATTGAAGAAGTTATATATTTTTTCTCTTTTAGCCTCTTCCATTTTTCCCCCAAGAACTAAAAACATCTTCAGATGGTGCAAGATTAAATCCACAGATGTGTCCTTGGAATCCTAATTTAGTTGCTTATGTTCATAATTTTGACTTATGGGTATCCAATATTGAGACCTCCTCAGAAGTCAGATTGACATTTGCAAGAAAAGGTAGCATTCATAAATCATCTAGTTACTTAAAAGAAATTTTAGTAATTATATATACATACATATTTCAAATACAAATTTATTTTTTTAGCATAATACAAATTAGTATTTCATATGAATTTGCATTAATAACATTGAGTACTAAAAACTATGTATTGGGATCTCCTTGTATTTGAATGAAATATAACTGATATTCCTGCCATCACATGTAGCCTTCTCTGCTGCAGAATGCAAAGAAACATACCTCTTGACTCGACTGTATATCTCTATCAATCAGTGGCACATGGAGAACTTGCAGACTTTTAAAGGAGTGTTAAAAGGAACCCCATCATCCAGAATCATCTGGCAGCAACATTAATTGCCATTGGAAATATGAGAGTTCAACATCACCCTAGAAATGCAGTGGAAGATCCAGAAAGCTAATTACTAAGAAACTGCAGGAGGGTATAGACTCCTTAGCACCGGTTGACTGTTTCACTTCAGATTATTGAAATATCTATATCAGAATATTTCAAGTCATTAGTAGGATAGTATGTAAAAAGCTGCACAGTGCGAGTTTCTCTGGAAGGGTAGTTGCATGTAAGCCAAACATGAGAAATTCATGATATGGAGTGACAAATCATGCCAAACCCTTTACTGACCTGGTATGTCTAATGGATGCCTTGTACCCAAGTGCACTGCTCAGTTGTGAAATTTATCATTATCAAATTCCTACCATGTACCCTCAAGGGGTGTACAGGATATGATAGTACTACATGAAAAATTTACATCATTAATAACTTCCTGTCTACAATTTTCCTCCAAATCAGTCTGTTACTTGTCACGACTCCAACATTACCAGATATTATATTTCTATCGTCTAAGGCACTTTGTACCGTATCAATCCACCTATATCTTGGTCTTCCTCTGGGTTGTTTTCCTGCCAACTTGGCAGGGAACACTTGTTTTGCTAATCTTTCCTCGCTCATTCTGTTTAAGTGACCATACCACCTGAGATTAGCTCTGCTAACGCATTCCTGGATGCTGACAATGTCAAGTTCTTTCCTAATATCCTCATTTTTAATATGATATTGCCATCGATGCCATCTGTTCATGCCTCTAATCTTTCTCAGGACTCTCATATCTGCGGTCTCTAGTCTTTGGTCAAGTGTTTTACTTCTGACCCAGCTCTCAGATCCATAAGTTAAAACTGGTTTGAACACTGTCTTGTATACAGCTAATTTAGTGTTGCGACTAATTTCTCTCTTATTCCATATGAATGTATTTAATTGACTTCCTACCATACCAGCTTTGTTGATTCTGTTGTCTATTTCCATATTTAATTTACCATCTTCACTAAAAATCGTGCCTAAGTAGCCGAAATGTTTTACTTGTTCCACAGGTTCTCCATTCACAACACAGTTGACATTTTCAATGATTCTGCCTATTTTCATTGTCTTTGTCTTTTTATTGCTGACCTTCATACCATATCTATTACAACAGTCATTCAATTTAGTCAGAGAATGTTGCAGACTTGTAGCGGATTTATTTAGAAATATAACATCGTCTGCATAAAGCAACGAGCTGACATTAATATCTCCAATTTTGATATCATGTTTAATACCACTTTCCTTCATAA
This sequence comes from Typopeltis vanoorti, assembly GCF_054136105.1. Lineage (NCBI taxonomy): Eukaryota > Metazoa > Arthropoda > Arachnida > Uropygi > Thelyphonidae > Typopeltis > Typopeltis vanoorti. The sequence goes on from NC_143549.1 coordinate 135,544,236, forward strand.
TGTGATCCATATAGATGATGAATAACAGAGGGGATAATGTACATCCTTGTCTCACACCAGATTTAACATTAAACCATCTTCCTGTACTTCCTTCAATTCTAACTGCTGACTTACATCTCAAATAAAGACTAAGTATTGCTTGATATAATGCCCCATTGACACCATATAACTGTAGTGTATTGAATAGCTTCTCTCTTGGCGCCTTGTCGTATGCCTTTTCCAAATCTACAAAACTTAAATACAGATCTTTGTTATATTCCCATGATTTCTCCACTATTTGTCGTAAAGTGAAGATCCGATCCTGACAGCCTCTATTTGACCTGAATCCAGCTTGTTCTTCACCAAGCTTTTCTTCCACAATTCTTCTCAACCGTTTCTCAAGTATACGTGCCTAGTATAAACTTTATACCACCATACTTCAGCATTTCTGAAGTATGGTGGTATAAAGGTTTTACCAGGAACACTCAATAGGGATATACTTCTGTAATTCTCACATTCAGTTTTATTTCCCTTTTTATATATAGGTACTATGAGAGCTCTACTCCAGTCATTCGGAATTCGTCCCTCTGTCCAGGCATTCTGAACTATGCAGTGCAGCCACTGTAAGACCTTTATACCACCATACTTCTGCATTTCTGGTCGAATATCATCTACTCCTGCTGCCTTTCCACATTTCAAGCCTTTGATGGCTTTTTCTACTTCAAGTATGGATATGTATTCCTGACTGCATGCCTGGTCAGTGTTTTTTTATCACTGTGCTGTCATCACTGCTTGTTTCATTTAGCAAATTTTCAAAGTAATTACTCCATACTTCAAGGATATTTTTTTCTCCCGTTTTCATTTCACCTTTGGTGGAAATGTCATAGTCTGGAGCTGTTTCTCCTGGTATAGATTTGATCTTCAGTTGTAGTGCCTTAGTGCCTGCAAGTATGAACACCAACAGATATTTAACACTTATAGATAATGCAGTGCATCTGTCTCTAGCAAGTCTGTGCATCATATACAATGTTATTGCACATATGGTGCAGCTAGACTTGTGCATTCAGTGATAGTTGAACTGCTATGTCAAAAAAAAAAATAAAAAAATATTTAACATGCCTGACTTATTATCATATGCAGGTGGATAGTATACCTGGAAGAGTGGATATGAGTAGGGCCAAAGAATATTTCACATGTTTATTGAGGCATGTGCAGTTCAAATATTATCTTTGAAATATAGGGACAGTACTTATTTCAACATAATGTACAGTTTTCTTTGACTATAACAAATGCCATAATAACATACTTATTCATTTGTTGTTTAATTTTGACGGTATATATCAGAACACAGAATTATAAGTAAATTATTATTATTTATTAACCTATTTGCTGATATTTCGCTGGTGTTATAACCAGCATCTTCAGAGCACAAAAACACAGTTTTTCCAGTACATGAGACTACAGCAACATGGTGTGACAAAGGGACTAGTTTAAAAAATTGTAGCAACAACACAAAGACTAAAGTCCTAATTATGCCCCCTCTATCTTAAAAAAAAAAAAAAAACAGAGAGAAAGCAGTACCTAGTTATGTTTTAAGATGACTGTCTACCAAATCTTAAGTAAATTTATACAGCCATATTTGTTGGGATTCGGAGTATGTTTCAAGGCTTCTGTTGCTACTAAGAACAATCTCTCTGACTTGTAAAAGCTTCTGTCTAGTACTTTTGTTTTCTTTCAGTTGATCCTGTGTGCAGGAGTATCCAAAGCATTGTCTGCTAGGCCCGACTTGCCATAGTAATAGTGCTGGATGTATCTTTTATGTTCACTAATATATATGTCCACAGTTCTTCCTGTTTGACTGTAGTAAGCTTGATCACATGAACAGGATACTTCGTAGGCTCCTGGATGTGATAAAGGAGGGATATTGTCCTTGGGTAAACAGATGAGAGTTGCTAATTTGACACATGGTCTGAATACAGTGCGTAGCGTCTTCCAAATGGTTCGTTATCATTCTCAGTGTTTAGAAAACCCACACATACAGGGAGATATTTACACAAACAATCACACCATCACCCTTCTCAACAGTATGGTATCTTGAAAACGCTAACCCACAGAGCAAGAGCAATCTGTTCCAATGACAGTGCTCTTGCTGCTGAACTGACTCACTTACGGCACACCTTCTTGGCCAATGGCTATAATCCCCATAAGATAAACAAAATACTAAATGCTCCCAAGAAACCTCTCCCACTATCCACCACGTAGAACTACAACACAAGTCATATCCCATGCCTTAGAGGCACATTGAAACTTTTTAATAAGACCATCCCAATACATTCCTAATTAGAACTTTGTGTTGTTGTTGCTACAATTTTTTAAACTAGTCCCTTTGTTACACCATGTCGTTGTAGTCTCGCGTCCTGTGACAACTGTGTTTTTGTGCTCTGAAGATGCTGGTTATAATACCAGTGAAATATCAGCAATAAGTCAATAAATAATTATTTACTTATAAATCTGTGTTCTGATATATACCGTCAAAATTAAACAGCATGTACGAACACATAAGCCTTTCTGCACACTTACTCACTATTACAGAGTTTCTTATAGTGAACTGCTCTTTCTTCTCCTGATGGGAAAAAATCTGGACTTTAAAGTTTTATTGATTATAGACAATGTGTATAGCCATCCTGTTTTAGAACACCCGAATGTGGAATTTTGTTTTCTGCCACCTAATATAACATTTTTAATACAACCACTAGACCAGGGTGTGATCGCTATCTTAAACTTCCTACACAAGAAGACCATCCCAATACATTTTGGATAAACTAAATAAGGATAATTTACTGACAGTTATTCATGTTTGGAAGAAATTTTTTATTTTGGATTGCATCAAACTTGATACATTGTTGTTATCAGAATTGAAACCAACTTTAAGTGCATGCTGGAAAGCTACTTGGCCAGAGTGTGTGAAAAATAAAAACTCTGTACCTTTGCATACAACTGAATATCCCAATATCATCAGATTTCACATGCAGTTGGCAGAGAAGGATTTGATGATTTTTCCTCTGCAGATATTGAAGAATTGGTGGTTGACAATTCTGTTAGTGACGAAATAATAGGAGCTGTCCTTGAGAATCTCGATGAAAAGAAAAAAGTGATGATGAAGAGATTCCACTCACTGTAGGGTTATAATTAAAGAAGGGCTTCAAATGGCTAGTAAATTGCAAAGTCATTTTCCTACACATGATCCAAATACTGAACAAGCTGAACAGTTTAAACATGAAGTCATGTATGGTGCGACATGAAGAATTATACAAAGATATATTTGTTGTATAATGAAACCTGTGGAGCATTCATGACTAAACATATACACGTAACCACAGTAATAAGATTTTTTAATAAGTAAATATTTCATCCTAAGTATCATAGGACATCGTCAATTCAGTTAATTCAAACAATACTAGGAATCACATACAGTTAGGGCGCATGCTTACAATGGAATCCCTCTATGCGTGCAGTAGCGTGGTAAAAAATTAAATTAAAATATGTCTGGAAAAAAAATAAGAGAAATATTTACTTATTAAAAAATCTTATTACTGTGGTTATGTGTGTATGTTTAGTCATACAAAGATCTAGTCAAAACAGGATCTCAATGATTAATTACAAGAGTTTGTGGTGAGAAAAAATGAACATTCAGAATTATTGGACATTATTGTTAATTTAGTTCCTTTTACTGAAGAAAACATTTCACCATTGCACTATGAACAAGACGGCCAAAGTGTTTCAAGTGATGGAAGTGATCTAATTCGAATGATTTGAATAGGTTGGAAATTTGAGCAAATGATAATGACTATCCATTCATTGTTACTAAGTGTAAAGTAATGCACTTTGGTGTGATGAGATTTCGAACCCTATATTATATTAGTGGGATTATTCTTGGAGAAAGTTATCAGACTGGGGGATCAGACTTGGAGTTATGGCAGATGTGAAGTTAAAGTTCAAAGGTCATAAAGCAAAGATTGCACTCGGGGGATAATTGTGATGCTGAAATGAACATTGACATGCAAGGATAAGGAAATCATTCTGCCTCTTTACAAGGCTTTAACAACTGTACTTGGCTATTGCATGCAGATTTGGTCTCCTGAATTCCGAAGGGATGCTGTGGAGATGATGCACAAGAGTATTACAAAGACGATATTGGGATTATTGAATGTACATTATGAAGACAGATTGAGAGTATGTGGGCTGCAGATACTTGTAAGCAAGAGGAAGAAGAGGACTGATAAGATAGACACCTGTAAACTTCTGAAAACTTAATTCTAAACTTACATTCAGTAGGTAAGCTGTTCCACTCACTCAATGCTCTGTGAGAGAAAAACCTAGCTTCACCTCTTTCTTAACTGCACACAGCTCAACTTTCCTTTTGTCCTCTCTCACCTTCCATATAAAGAAAAGAGAGGGGAAAAATGTTGAGAAGAGGTGAGAGAGCTAGGTTTTCTTCTAACAGGGCATTGAGTAAGTGAAACAGTTTTCCTGCTGAAATGGTGAGTGCATCTATCATGAATGAGTTTAAGAGACGGTTTGGTAGCTGGTGTAGGGTGTGTGTGCATTGTATGTGGTTTCCCTCAATGAATCCTTGACTCCCTAGAGGTCTGCGATCTGCAAATGATGATCTCATTCATTCATCTAACTGAAGCATTAATAACTTGATATGCTATTGAAAGCTTCCGGATAAGATGGGCAAATGATAATTATTGTAGTTTACAAATCCACGTTTACAGAAATATATCATACCTTTTCTATGTGATTGAGAGGAAAAATCACATCATCGGCAATATGCTTGAAATGTCCCTTGCTTGTTGCATTATCTGACTGGAGTTTTGTCTATAGAATGCAAAAGGCATATGTAGTCAAGAAATTTGCTAAATGTCCTTATAAAATTCCTTATGTTATAGTTCATTTCAGCACAAAAAATATTTAAAATTTTTTTTTTTTAAACTTTCCGATGACCTTAAATGACTAGCTGATGAGTTTTCATGATTTTCCCATGTTACTGAATAAATTGCGCACGTGCACGCACACACAAATTATCATTAATTGATGTTTAAATGAGATAACACACACAATCTAAAAATAATAATTAACTTACTAATTTTATTTGGTTATTAAATTATTAAACCAGTATGTTGTCACCTTGGTCACCAAGGTACTTTCATGGCCACAAAGGTATACATTTCACTGTGCATGCAGGCACAGTTAAAATAATTGACAGGCCACACCATCAATATTATCACCATATGTTGGATCACCAGTGGGTTCCCCACCTATCCAGATTATATAGAAACAAATACAAATCTGAAAAACTGTTCCTGGATTCTGTCCCAGCACTAAATCCTCCAAATTTGCATAAATATGGCAAATTCATAAAAATTTCATCTTATCCAAAACCTGGGAGATAATCATCTTGAGATGAAAAGCATGGGTATCCAAGGGGTATCCAAAAAAAAAAAAAAATATATATATATATGCATATCTGGCATTTTGGCTATGGCAAGTTGGGTCGGGCAGACAATGCTTTGGATACCCCTACACACAGGATCAATTGAAAAAAACAAAAGTACTGCACAGAAGCTTCTGCAAGTCAGAGAGGTTGTTCCTGGAATAACCTTAAAACATACTCCAAATCTCAACAAGTATGGCTGTATCAATCTTCCAAAGATTTGGGAGACCAGTCGTCCTAAGACCAAATTAATTTTTTTTTTTTTTTTCAAAACTTTCAAAGACTATTATTTGGACTACTATTTTTCAAAACTTTGGACTACTGTTTTTTATCATCATCATCAAATTCCTGCCATGTACCCTCAAGGGGTGTACAGAATATGATAGTACTACATGAAAAAAATTACATTACTAACTTCCTGTCTACAATTTTCCTCCAAATCAGTCTGTTACTTGTCAAGACTCCAACATTATTAGATCTTATATTTCTATCGTCTAAGGTACTTTGTACCATATCAATCCACCTATATCTTGGTCTTCCTCTGGGTCGTTTTCCTGCCAACCTGGCAGAGAACACTTGTTTTGCTAATCTTTCTTCGCCCATTCTGTTTAAGTGACCATACTACCCGAGATTAGCTCTGCTAACACATTCCTGGATGCTGACAATGTCAAGTTCTTTCCTAATATCCTCATTTTTAATATGATATTAAAAACCCAGCTCTCAGATCCATAAGTTAAAACTGGTTTGAACACTGTCTTGTATACAGCTAATTTAGTGTTGCGACTAATTTTTCTCTTATTCCATATGAATTTATTCAATTGACTTCCCACCATACCAGCTTTGCTGATTCTGTTGTCTATTTCTATATTTAATTGACCATCTTCAGTAAAATTCGTGCCTAAGTAGCTGAAATGTTTTACTTGTTCCAAGGTTCTCCATTCACAACACAGTTGACATTTTCAATGATTCTGCCTATTTTCATTGTCTTTGTCTTTTTATTGCTGACCTTCATACCATATCTATTACAACAGTTATTCAATTTAGTCAGAGAATGTTGCAGACTTGTAGCAGATTTATTTAGAAGTATAACATCATCTGCATAAAGCAAAGAGCTGACATTGACATCTCCAATTTTGATATGTTTAATACCACTTTCCTTCATAATGTGATCCATATAGATAATGAATAACAGAGGGTATAATGTACATCCTTGTCTCACACCAGATTTAACATTAAACCATCTTCCTGTTCTTCCTTCAATTCTAACTGCTGACTTACAACTCAAACACAGATTAAGTATTGCTTGATATAATGCCCCATTGACATCATATAACTGTAGCGTATTGAATAGCTTTTCTCTTGGCACCTTGTCATATGCCTTTTCCAAATCGACAAAACTTAAATACAGATCTTTGTTATATTCTCATGCTTACTCAACTATTTGTTGTAAAGTGAAGATCTGATCCTGACAGCCTCTATTTGGCCTGAATCCAGCTTGTTCTTTACCAACCTTTTCTTCCATAATTCTTCCCAACCGTTTCTCAAGTATAATTGCATAGATCTTGCCAGGAACACTTAGTAGGGAAAAACCTCTGTAATTCTCACATTCAGTTTTATTTCCCTTTTTATATATGGGTACTATGAGAGCTCTACTCCAATCATCGGGAATTCGTCCCTCTGTCCAGGCTTTCTGAACTATGCAGTACAGCCACTGTAAGACTTTTGTACCACCATACTTCAGCATTTCTTGTCGAATATCATCTACTCCTGCTGCCTTTCCACATTTCAAGCCTTTGATGGCTTTTTCTACTTCAAGTATGAATATGTATTCTTGACTGCATGCCTGGTCAATGTTTTTTATCACTGTTCTGTCATCACTGCTTGTTTCGTTTAGCAGTTTTTCAAAGTAATTACTCCATACTTCAAGGATATCTTTTTCTCCTGTTTTCATGTCACCTTTATCATCTCTAACTCCTTTTACAGCACTCTTTCCTCCATTTCTAAGCTTCTTCAACAACCTGCAGAATATTTTGCCACCTTCTTGATATTTATTTTCTATATTCTTGCCAAAGTTCTCCCATGACTTGTTTTAGCTAGTTTTACACAGTGTTTAGCATTCTTGCATTTGTCTCTGTATTCTCTAAGAACACAAGCTGACTTATTTGACAGGAACTTTTGATATGCTTTCTTCTTTTTCTTCACTGCCCTCTTTAACTTCCTGTGTCCACCAGGGAGTTCTGATTTTTTTATCCTTGCAGAGACAACCTCACCACATTCTTCTCTGGCAGAATCAGTCAATGTTTTCTTCAGTGTTTGCCACTAAATCTCCAAGGTTTGATTCCTGTTCTCAAACTCTTTCATTTTTTCTTCAATCATGTTTGTGTATTTTAGTCTACAGTTCACATCTGAGAGCTGCTCAACTTTTATTCGCTTTAAAACTTTCTTACATGTTATTCTTTTCAATATGAAATTCAATTTTATCCTGCTCAAGACTAAATAGTGATCACTTCCAATTTCAAATCCTCTACACTGTAGTGTCCTGCACCAGAGAGGAAAACATCACTATCAACAATAACATAGTCAATGAGACTTTTCTTATTCCTTGCCTCTTCTCGACAATTCGAATTTGTGCACATGTTTATGTTGGAACATGGTGTTAGTAATAACAGTCCATGTCCTGAACAGAAATCCAACAGATATTTGCTATTATTATTAGCTTTGCTCTTTTCTCCAAATTTTCCCAAAATCTTTTTGTATGTCTCACAATCATTTCCTACTCTGCTATTTAGATCCACAACAAGGACCAACTTTTCCTTTTTCATTATGTTAGTTGCTTTTTCTAAAGCCTCAGAAAATTCATCCACTTCTACCTTAGTAGAACCTTCTGTGGCACCATAGGCACAAATAAGTCTCATTGTCCAGTTCTCCATTCTCATATTTGCCCACATTACTCTACTTGAGACTAACTGCCATTGAAGAAGATTAGTCTCGTATTTTTTGTTGAATACCATGGCTACTATTTCTTTCCTTGATTGTCATTGCCGGAATATAACATTTTGTATTTATTGCTTAGAAACATCTCACCAATTTTTGTCTTTTTTATTTTTTATTTTTTTAAACTTAGATAGCTTCTAATTAGGACTTTAGTCTTGTGTTGCACGCTGCAATTACTTATACTAGTCCCACTGTTACACTGGATTGTGGTTGTCTCGCTATCGTAACAAACTTTGTTTGTGTGCTCTGAAGATGCTGGATATAATACCAGTGAAATATTAGCTTTTAAGTTAATAAATATTTATTTTTCTTATCAATCTGTGTTCACATCAGTACTGTTAAAAATCCAATTCAACAAGTTTAAAGAACTGGCAGAAGAAGTGGAAACCCAGCATTAGCTGCAAAGTTTGCAGAAATGATCAAGGTATGATTAAAGAATTGTAATCATACCTTGATCATTTATTAATAGGTCTTTTTACCAAACCTGGTTGATTGCTTGTCTTAGAGATATCAAGGGCACTCGCTAGAGTTTTTGGAAACTTTTCTATAACATTTGTCTCAAGGTAGTCAACATAGTAAGAAGATCCCATGTTGATTGATAGCGGTAGAATTCTGGTAATCATTTATCAGATGTTTAAAGAAAGGCAACCAAAATTTCAGAATGGTTGGTGGCATTAGGAGAGTGCTAAAACACACTGATTGAATTTCATAGAATGAGCAAAGAAACTTGTAGTGAGATTAAACAAAGGAGATTCTAAGTTGGATACTCTGTGATGTGGAATATTAAAACAAACATGCACAAATTCTACCTTTGAGATGCATCGACGAGTGTACAATTTGGAAAAGTGAGATGAGTAATGGATGAACAAGCTGAAAGTTGAGTTTCTTTTTCAGCAAGTAGATGTGGTTAAACAGCATAGAAATGGAAGGAAGTTAAAATCATTCATTCTAAAACTGAGCACATGTATTTGTACTGAATCTGGAAAGTTTTGTAAGATTTTTGTTATATGTAATTGATTTTTCTTTGACTTTTCATAGTTGTTTAAATTGAAATTTGTAATTGTAAGATATAATCACCTGATGCATTACTACAAAACAGTAAAGTGATTCTATCTTTGGAAACTTTGAATCCAGAAGTTGATCTTTCAATTTTTGAAATATCAATCTTTGAAATTTCAATTTGAAACATTTATAATGCAGAACAGGTGTTCATCCGCATTGAACACCTGTTCTGCATTATAAATGTTTATAAACTTTGAGAGTTTTTTGTTTAATAAAATTTCCATGCAAAGGAATTTTCTTTTGAGTGCAATCTTCTATCCAAATCATTATTAGAGATTTCTCAATTTTTCCCAATAGAATATCGCGTACACGAGCAACATGCTTTGCACTTACTGTTGACTGAGCAATAAGACTCTTGGATTTTATGTTCATTTTGTTTGATTGTTCGAATTGTTGATTCATTTAAATTCCAGGGTCCTTACAACAACTCCTGGTTTTTCTTCATTTTTCAACTGATCCGTGATTTTAATTTTTTCTTCGAGAGAAATGAATTTTCTTTTCAATGTTGGTTTTTCCCCTTTCGTTGCAGTTTGTGGCCATTAGTATAAAAATCAATTTTTTACATAAAAAAAAAAGCATTACATATTAATTATGTATGTAACTCACCAGAAAATAAAGGCTCAGCTTGAGATTAACACACTTATTTTTAATGCGCTTTCCTGGTAGAAAACGAAGATAATTTCAACAATAAACACTAAAATACGGTAAACAATTGACGTACATGCGTGCTAAAGGATATTTCCCCTAATATAAATTCTCTATTTATAACTACATGTGTTATACGGGCAGATGCAAATTTAACGAAGATAAAATTTGATTTTTAAGTCGCACGGTAAAAAATATATGAAAAGATAAAGGGTTACTACAATTTGTAGACCATGTTTATACAGAAGCTTTTTTTGTTTTTCTTTTCTTTTTGTTAATGCTATATTTACAACTATAAAATAGTCTCTCTTGTGTGTGTTTCTATAGGAACTTCCAGTATAATTGATGATCCTGGTTCGGCTGGCATACCCCCATATGTCACTCAGGAAGAATTTAATAGATATACAGGATATTGGTGGCAGCCTGTATGTATGCAAAGTGAGTGATTTATTTTTGCTCAGTTTTTCTGGTTTTATATGTGCTTTATCATATTGTCATCAGGTAGCTTTTCTCAATAAGAGTTCCATCTATGGGTATGAAGTTAATTTTTCTGGATTTTGAAACTGCTGAGATTGAAAACATTAACCATACTGATAAGAAGATTGCTTGCACAACATTAAACCATACTGATAAGAAAATTGCTTGCACAAGTTATTGTTATTAACCAAATGATTCTAGTTGCTTGTATGTTATGGAACTTATTCTCTAGGAAAACGAAAACTTTTATATTTGTTTTCTTTACAACATTAACAATGGTGTATTCGGAAAACAATAAATATTAGTCTTTCTGTGGCTGATTGATTTTTTTTTAACACCATCATTAAATAAGGGTGAACAGTACAGTGTAGGGAGGAAGAAAAGAATAAGCATGAATTATTCCAAAAGTATACTTAAGATTGATAAGTTGTCTTAATAGTTTTTATTCATTATTGGTCCTAAATAGAGTTTGGGTCTTTGCTGTTTTTCTATTACCAGAACTCAAGATATTTTTTTCCCAAGTCCTGAGAATCTGTTTTCTCACAAAAAACAACCTTAGTCCATCTCCATTTACTTTTGATGACACTAAACTTAAACTCAGACTAGGTGTCTGTTCTCACATTGACTCTACTCAATGTGAGAACAGACTCACTTAGTCTTAGGTTGTCGTTCCTGGCATGATCACATCAGTTTTACAGATGAAGTTATTTTTCATATCATCATCATCAAATTCCTGTCATGTACCCCCAATAGGTGTACAGGACTGTATCAATTCACCTATATCTTGGTCTTCCTCTGTGTGTTTTTCCTTCTAACTTCGCAGAGAACACTTATTTTGCTAATCTTTCCTTTCCCATTCTGTTTAAGTGACCATATCACCTGAGATTAGCTCTGCTAACACATTCCTCAATGCTAACAATTTCAAGTTCTTTTCTGATATCCTCATTTTTTAATATGATATTGCCATCTGTTCACGCCCCCTAATATTTCTCAGGACTCTCATATCTGTAGTCTCTAGTCATTGGTCAAGTGTTTTTTTTCTAACTTATTCCATAAGTTGAAATTGGCTTGAAAACTTTCATATATATGGCTAATTTAGTGTTTTGACTAATTTCTCTCTTATTCCATATATATTTTTCCATACTGACTTTGTTGATTTTGTTGTATATTTACATATTTAATTTACCATCTTCACTAAAAATTGTGCCTAAGTAGCTGAAATGGTTTACTTGTTCTCTAGATTCTCCATTCACAATGTAGTTGATATTTTCAATGCTTCTACTTATTTTCATTATTTTTGTCTTGTTATTGCTGACCTTCATACCATCTCTATTACAACAGTTATTCAATTTAGCCAGGGAATCTTGCAGACTTGTAGCGGATTTATTTAGAAGTATAACATCATCTGCATAAAGTGAAGAGCTGATATTAACATCTCCAATTTTGATATCAGGTTTAATACCACTTTCCTTCATAATGTGATCCATATAGATAATGAACAACAGAGGGGATAATGTACATCCTTGTCTGACACCAGATTTAATATCAAACCATCTTCCTGTACTTCAATTCTAACTGCTGACTAACAACTCAAATAAAAATTAAGTATTGCTTGATATAATGCCCCATTGATACCATATAATTGTAGCGTATTGAATAGCTTCTCTCTTGGCACCTTGTCATATGCCTTTTGCAGGTCTATAAAACATAAATACAAATCTTTGTTATATTCCCAGATTTCTAGACTATTTGTCATATAGTGAAAATCTGATCCTGACAACCTCTATTTGGCCTGAATCTAGTTGTTCTTCACCAAGCTTCCTTTCCACAGTCCTTCTCAACCGTTTCTCAATATACTTGCATAAATCTTACCAGTGTAAAAATTTTATTATATTTATTTTTTCTTTTTATTTATTATTATATAAGGATTTGACGAATGTAACGAATGGATGTCTACTGCGCCATTATAATAGTTTCTTATTTATTTTATGTCATAGTTGCTTGAGCTAGTTCAAACTGTCTATGGACTTCAATTTCTAATTCGCCCATAAAACTCGCAATTAATTTTAATCCTTTAGTCCTTAACTTAGTTTTACTCCCCTCCCCCTCTCTCAAGGCTGTAAATATGCTCTTGCATGTGCTTGAATTGTAGACTTAAGAAAAGCCTCTGTCTGGAGCCAAGTCCTTAATCTACTTTGCCGTGTTTCACTTGTATTGATCCTTAAAAATTAATTTATTTATTGACTGTGCCATTAAGGATCGCATAAAAGAATTGTTGTTCCTTCCCTTATATACAAGAGAAATATTCAGCTAAGCACAAAGATAACTCTTAATTTAACTCTATCTCAAGCAACTCCTAATAATTAATCAGTCAGTCATGGCTACTACTCTTAGGTCACACAGGTTCGGTATTTTTATGAGAAGTGCATCGGCTAAAGATCAGGCAAGCTATTAACAAAAACAACATATTTATTCTTGCTAAGACAAATTATATACAACATTCAAACAGCACATAATCACGTGTCTGGTTCTAACTAAGACAACACACTGTCACGTGTCTAACTCTCCACAAAATCAATTAAGCATTTCACTTAAGCTTTAAGACAAAGGAATCATAATTACACATTAACTTTTCAGACACTTAGATGAAACACACTTTAACTTCTCTCACAGTGTAAACAATCAAAGGCCAAACTTAAACCACATTCACTCTTGACATTACATAACATAGGCAAATCAGTAAATCTCTGTATTCTACTATTAACACTCAAACTAAAATACGACTTTCTGATTCTTTGTAACAACTTCCATGCCACTAGATAACAGAACCAATATTTGTCATTTGAACTTCACAATGTAAGATATTACATGAAACATTCTACTTACAATCTTTCTAGTTCATTACACAGTCATAGATCCTGAAGGCTTATGGGCATGTTCTGCTTCTTCCCAGCTAACTTTCGATCGGGCACTGGGACACGGCTGCGATAATTCAGCACACAAGTAGATCATCGGGGAATCTCATGGTAGGATATCTTGAAAAAGCCGTCTCTGCAACTAGCGAACTTCCCATCTTCATCAGAACTGCTCTTCGCGGGAAACATGACTCTCTCTGTCCTCAGAAAAGCCTGGCACAGGAATGAACTTCGAAACGAGAGCTCCCTAGCCACTCAATCTCTGTTTTTTATATCATTCTCCTTACCTTGGCCCTTCTTCTCTAAAGTCCCCTGGATTTATAGACAGTTTTCTCTGTCATCCATGCTATCGCTGGATTTTGGTGGGAAAACTCATAATCCGGTGACCTTTGCAACTGTTGCTAGCCTTAGGTCTCCTAGCTTAATCCTGTCTGAGCTTAATTGTAGTTACAAATGTAGTGGTTGTTATTCAAATATTTTAACATTTAGTTACTGCATTTATCTCAGTACAGTGAATTATAAATATTTTTTACTTACAAATACGATATGTAATTTAATTGCCCATGTAAAATTGACATAGAAAAAATATTTCTATTTTTTTTCTATACAAGACTTTATACCAGGAACACTCAGTAGGGAAATACCACTGTAATTCTCACATTCAGTTTTATTATTATTATTATTTTTGTTTATGGGTATGATGAAAGCTCTACTGCAGTTGTCTGGAATTCATCCCTCTGTCCAGGCCTCGTGAACTATGCAGGCCTATCTTGTAGCCACTGCAAGATTTTTATACCTGCTCATTTCTGGTTGAATATAACATCTACTCCTGATTGCATGTGCCTTTCTACATTTAGGCTTTTGATGGCTTTTTAATACTTCCAAGTGTGGATATGTATTCCTGATTGCATGTGCCTGTGGAATGTTTCTTACCACTGTGCTGCACTGCTTGTTTCATTTAGGAACTTTTTGAAGTAATTACTCCATACATCAATGATATATTTTTCTCCAGTTTTCATGTCACTTTTATCACCTCTAATACCTTTTGCAGCACTCTTTCCTCCCTAAGCTTCTTCAACAACCTCAAGAATATTTTGTCACCTTCTTGATATTTATTTTCTATGTTCTTGCCAAAGTCCTCCCATGACTTTTGTTTAGATAGTTTCACACAGTGTTTATCATTCTTACATTTGTCTTTGTATTCTCTAAGAGCACAAGCTGACTTATTTGCCAGGAACTTTTGATATGCTTTCTTCTTTTTCCTTCACTCCCTCTTTAACTTCTTGTGTCCACCATGGAGTTCTGATTTTTCTATCCTTGCAGACAACCTCACCACATGCCTCTCTGGCTGAATCAATGTTTTCTTCAGGGCTTGCAACTGAATCTCGAAGGTTCCTGTTCTCAAACTCTCATTTTTTCTTGAATAATGTTTGTGTATTTTAGTCTACAGTTCATCTTGAGAGCTGCTCAACTTTTATTTGCTTTAAAACTTTCTTGCATGTTCTTTTCAATATGAAATTCAATTTTATCTTGCTCAAGACAAAATGGTGATCACTTCCAATTTCAAATCCTCTGTACACTCTAGTGTCCTTCACCATTCAGAAAATTTCACTATCGACAATAACATAGTCAATGAGACTTTTCTTATTCCTTGCCTCTTCTCTCCATGTGAATTTGTTTACATTTTTATAATAAATATAATAAATTATATTTCAGGCTTCTTATATTAATAGTACCAATCTTGATCTCTGTTGATGTTGAGTTGGGTGTGTTTCAGGATTTGTTCCAGTATCTGACTTTTCCCTGTTCACCCTTGTTCCCTGACGAAAACAATGTGGAGGGGGGGGGGCCTTGTTTAACCGGGTGATATCCCAGCCGGCATAAAATTGTCATGTTGTACCATCATTTAATGTGGTTTAAGCCAAGAGAACACAGTTTGGTCAGTAAATCTCAAATTGCCAGCCCATCCTAATTCATTCAGTATCCAGGTAGATACCTAACAGTGTGCAGCATGAGAAGGTGAGGATTGGACGGTATGTTAGATGCCCTTTGTCAGTTCTCTGCATTCCTTTAAAGGCTCTGTGGAGGTCTCCTCTCAATTTTATAGCTTTGATCCTTAAGCACCCTTCTTATTCATATGCAGTATATATTTATTATATTTTAATATAAAGCTTCAACAAAGTAAATTTTTGGCTGATTTTATATCCAGATATCTTCACCACTCTTGCTCTATATTTCGTTATGGGGGAAGGGACATGTTATTTGTAAATCCACAATATTTTGAATATCAGTTGTTAAATTTTCAATGTTTACAAACTAATCCTTAGTTAAAATTTTTTTGAGTCATCTTAATGAACAATACTGAAAATTTTCTTGTTTCACAAAAGATTAAAATTGAATGATCAGTCTCAGTTCAATCTTTCACCATTATCACTTTCCTGAGATGTATCCTCAACATGTGTTCAGGCTACTATGAGGACACTACATGATTAAGTTTATGTCATTACTAACAAACAATCCTTTCAACAATTTTCCTCCAAATTAGTCTATTACTTGTTAGTTCTAAGGCCCTTCTGACTGAATCAATACAACTAGATCTTGGTCTTCTTCCTGTGGGCCTTTTTGTCTTTTTTCTGCCATTTTGGCATTAAACACCTATTTCGCTAACCTTTCTTTTCCCATTTTATTTAAGTGACCATACCACCTTAGATTAGCCCTGCTCACACATTCTTGAATGCAAGCAATGTCAGGTTCCTTCCTGATGTCTTCATTTTTAATATGATTTTGCCATTGATCTCTTCAGGCCCCTATTTTTTCTAAGAATGACAAATAGAATTTGATCCTTGACCTGAAATTTGCTTTGAACATAATTGCACTGAACTGCTTTCTTAAAATGTTTCCAAACATTTGATTGATTGATTTTTATTTTGTAGCTAAAGTGAAAATAGTGAAATTATAAAAGTAAGAAAAATTAAAATTATAAATACTTTTTTTTTACCAAAATGTCAAATATGATCCAAATTTAAAAATAAAAATGAAATAATAATAGCCTCTATATTAAAAGTCCTTTGTCCACTAGTAGTGATCTTTGGTTTTCATATAATAATAATGAAAAAAAAAAAAATATATATATATATGAGGAGGGGGGAATGAAAAATTCTGATAAACACCTAGAATAAAAATGATATTAAAAAAACTGTTATAACCACAAGAAAGAGCATGTGTGTTCTTTCTGAAGATATTAAAGAAAAGCTGAAGATATGTTCTTTCTTGTGGTTATATCTGTTTTTTTAATATCATTTTTGTTCTAGGAATTTATCAGAACTTTTCAACCCCCCCATAACTATATTTTATATATTTTTTGCAGTTGTAAAATAGTTTTATTAATTTGTAAAATAATTTAATAATAATCTATAATTAGAATTAAAAATTATAATAAATTGAACACTTTTTTGTTTTAGATTTTTAAATTTAAATTTATGAAATGTCTTGCATCTCAAGCTATTTTCCCACAACTAGAGGTAAGAAAGATTAGAAAATCCCAGGAATTTTTTCCATGACTAAAAACCTAGTCCTTAACTTTCAATTCTGTTTCCAATAATGACATTTGAGATATAACACCAATATATTAATAATTTAAAATCCATATATACTCAAGTGCTTATTATTAAATTTGCCCATCCTAGTTGACTGAGTGGTTAGCATATCTACTTTCCAACCAAACAGGATGTGTTGTTGAATCCCACCATGGTTGTGGAATGTTTTATGAATCATGTTGGAGGTTTAGTGGAATATTTATGAATGTTTTTAACCATACTTCCATGTTTTTAACCCATGATGAAGTATAAATACTGGTGTGTCATATTAAAAAAATAAACTAAATACTACACTGTTTTTTTTTTTTTTTTTTAACAAAAAAATTAGTTCTGAAAAAATGTTTTCAGAATATCCATTAAGTATAACATGATGTAGACAGATATGCCAAATGGTGATGTTACACTTCTTCTTCCTATCCAGGTTCTAGGCCAAGTGGCCTGTTCCTGACTTAGTCCATCTTCTTGGTTGTCCCCTATTTCTTGTTCCTCTAGGTTTATGTGTTAAGATCTTTTTTGGTAATCTTTCTCTCTGCATTCTTGCTATATGGTCTAACCAGTTTTTTCTATATTTAATCACTGATCTGTTATGGAATTAATTTTAAGATTTTTAATTATTTCACTATTTCTTTTTTTTATCTAATTAAGTTAGTTTTTCTGTTTTTCTAAGGAATTTCATTTCTGCTGCCTGAATTCTCTGTATTCTCTTTCTCCAAAGGTCCATGTCTCACTTCCACATAATAGTGTAGGTTTGGCTATTGTTTTGTAGACTATAAGTCTTGTGTGTTTCTATATGTAATTAGTTTAAAGGTTCTGTTAATTACTCCAGTGATTTTTATAAAGTTTATCATCTTAAAATGAAAGATTTATTTTAGTATTTATTACAGTTTTACTTCTGACAGGGTTATCTCCATGAAAAATCGTGACTTTAGTTTTCTCCATTGATATTTCCAGGCCAAATTGTTGTATAATATTATGTTAAATGGTGATGTTACACTATTCAGTGATATATATATATATATATATATATATGTTTTGACTTCTTTAATTCTTTGACTCCTTTATTTATCATTAAACTTGATATTCTGATATCAGGTTTGATATTAGAATATCAAGTTTAATGATAATTTTCCACTTTCTTTCATAATGCGATCCGTATAGAGGACGAATAAGAGTGGAGATAGTATTTACCCATGCCTTACACCTGATTTCATATGGAACCATCTTCCTATGTTTCTTTTAGTTCTTTCTACTGATTTCAACTTAAATATAGACTAATGAATGTCTCTGTATAATCTATTTACCCCATTTAATTGCAGCATTTTATAAAGCTTTTCTTTGGGCATCTTGTCATATTCCTTTTTAGGATCTATAAAAGTTAAACGCAGATCCTTATTATATTCACATGATTTCTCAACTATTTATCATCAAGTGAAAATCTGAACTTGACGATCTCTATTTGTCCTGAACCCAGCTTGTTCATCAAGTTTCTCTTCAACAGTATTTCTTGGCTTCTTATGAAGGACGAGGTACCAAAAATTTTCGAGACTAGTTTTGTAACACACCAACAGATGGCAGCACAAGGCTGCACACACAGTCACAGGGAGCACCTACCTTCATAAGTGAGTGTGCCAAAAAAAGACATCGTCCTGTGTACATTGTTCTCCAACTGTGCAACTGGTGCTATTCTGACCACGTGCATTACCACGTCTGCAATTTCATTTTTTATTTTTTATATTTTAATGGAAAAATTCACGCATTGGTGTTGGTTCACAAACTTTGCTTCCTGCATATTTCGGCGCTTAATGAATATTAGTAAATATTGCTTATTCATATGTTTCATTTCAAAGCAGTGATGAATTGTATTTACTTCGAATGCTCTCCAGGTAAGCTCCAAATCTTCCTGTCCCTTTCATCACACGTTCGTAATCAGGGACTGTTGATATTGACTTTATATACATATCAAAACTCGTTTTATATTATCACTGTCATCCGAGCTAGTTTTCTGTCACCAATAAAAGTTTTGCATATACTTCACACATGAAAAAAAGCATAAACAAATTTATGTGGGGAGATAGTAACTCCCTTGCAGTGGTAAACAACACCCCTCTCTAACAGCCACTATACTGCAGAGGCAATAAAAACAAGTACTTTTATTATGCTAGTGAATAAGGTATGAGGAGTCTGTGTAATATATTTCTCAACAAATAGTGCAATTAGAGACAACTGGGATAAAAATACACTAATTAATGAATCACATGTCCCCTCATACAGAAACTATGCTGTATATATAGACAGAAACAAAACCATATGTTGCATGGGCAAACAGCGCATCTAACTAAAAACTATTGTTATTAATTAGATGTATGTGAGTTCGATTTCCCAAGGCAGCAATAAAATTCAACTGAGCCTGTTAAAATTCGTAAAAGTGTTAAAACTAAGTAATATACATATACAGGGTGTTCGGGATAAATTTGACAGTTTCGTAAGGAAAAAGAAAATCTTCTTTGTATCTATTAAATTTAATGAATTGACAAAAAACATTACAGGCAGAGTTAATTACAATACTATCAACAAGATTTACTCAAAATAACCACCATTAGCATCGATCACAGCTTCAATCCTGCTTCGGAACCTCGAACAAGCTGATGCTACAGTCTCCCTGGGAAGGGCCGCAAAAACTGTTTTAATTTTATCCATTAACTGGGCTTTTGTATTACTGGAAGTGCGATTGGTGTCTTTTTCAACTGCGCCCCATACAAAATAATCCATGGTGTTAAGGTCTGGGGAGTTTGGAGGCCAAACATTTGGACTGGTGAAGTCGTAGAAATTTTCAGACAACCATTTTTGACTTTTCCCAGAGGTGTGGCAAGGGGCCGAATCCTGCTGCCATACATACGGCCTACCATTGGCTACCCTTGTTATCCAGGGCTTGACTACAGTGTTTAGCAACTCCACGTAGCCATCTGAAGTCAACCTGAGGCCCTCTTGGAAAAAATGCGGAGGCATCACATTGCCTTAAGAGGATACACATCCGAAAACCATCACAGTTTGGGGAAATTTAGTCTGCATTACACGAGGAATGTCCTTTGTACTGTATGCAAGCCATCTGTTATTCTGCGTGTTGTGTTTTTGATCCTGGCAAAAGTTTTTCTCATCGGAAAAGAACCAGATTGTTTGTGGTTCCGCAGGATGTTTCACTTTGCTTAGAAGTTTCTTCGCGTTTATCAAACGTTTTTCATGGGCCTTTTCTGTAAGCAGCTGACCTTTGCGGCGCTTGTATGAGTAGTAGCGGAGGTCTTCATTGAGTGCAAGCTTCATAGTAGAGGCTGCAACATTCATTTCACGTGACAAAGCCCGAATTCCAATGCCAGGGATCTTCAACACCTGTTCCTGCAGATTTGCGAGGAATTCTGCTGTACGAACGCAATCAGATCGTCTGCTAGGGATCTTTCTTCTTACTACATCCTCGTAGTCACCATTGCAAGTCTCTAGTTCATGCCTGATTGTTTTTACTGTATTCAGGGAGCATTGGGCAGCAGTCGAAATATCCTTATTTTGATGGCCGGCACGAATCATCATGATACAAGTTATTCTCTTCCATGATTCAGGTGGGTTCCAGCTATCCATCCTTTCTGACATCTTGTATATGAATGAAGAAGGGTCCAACCTTTTAAATGAAGAGAAGTGTGTGTTAATACATGTAACTTACGGAAAAATATAATTAATTATAAATATGTCAAATTTATCCCGAACACCCTGTATATATAATGAATGTTATGGCAGTTTCACATATGGAATTCGGTTGAAGAAAGTTAGCATTTCAACTCAATTGTCAACTGTGCTTTTATCTTTCGGTTGCGCGATCTTTTGTTAATACCGCACCAATCATATGCACGTTTTAATAACCTGCCTTTGCTGTCTGTTTCGCGTTAGGCTTAATTAGATTAAAGGGAGAAAAGTCACAAAAGAGAAAAATGTTCTTGGTCCAGGGATTCCCTTATTCAGGTGATATTCACTAATTTCCTGTTATCAGTCTGTGGCGTGCCAATATCGGTAAGTGGTGATATTATTTGATCTATTCTACGTTAAAACATTTAACCCTGAGATGGATAAGTGGCTGATAAAAAAATAATAAAAAATCCCGCGAACAATCAGAAGAAGCAGAAACAGACTCAAAAAAAGGACAGTATTTCATATTTTACCAGAACAGCCCGCATCGTCTTTAGAACCAAACGGTAAGAGGCAAAAAAATGTAATATATGCATTTGATTTTTGTAATACTCGCTGTGTATGTTTTGTATTGAATATAAATACAATAAATATTATAATAATATATCTCTCTATTACGATTTTTTTTGAGCGGGGCCGTGAAATATTTTAATTTTTGCAAAGGGGGCCCTGACATCCAGAAGTTTGGGAAGCACTGCCATAGATGACCCGTCCTTCATGTCGAGGATCATTATCGGTGACGAAACTTGGGTGTATGGGTACGACCCTGAGACGAAGCAATAGTCTTCATAGTGGAAGAGCATATCATCACATAAAATTAAACTGAATGTGAAAATTACAGAGGAACTCCTCTACTCAGTGTTCCAGGTAAGATTTATGCAAGCATACAAGGTGGTATCAAAAAGTTTCGAGACTAATTCTGTTTACGAGAAATTACTTTATGTATCTACTTTATATTTACACACTATCTATCACCTTGAAAATAGTCCCCTTGTATAGCAATACAGCACACCAAGCGTTCCTGCCACATCTAGAATGTGTCTTGGAAGTCTTCTTTTCGAAGCGTGTCAAGCACCTTCTGTGATTCCCGCTGGATCTTGGCAGTGGTGCCAAAACGGTGACCTTTGAGCTGGATCTTCGTCTTTGGGAAGAGGGTGAAGTCTGCAGGAGCCAAATCTGGCGAGTAGGGTGGATTGGATGCGGAAGTGAGATCAAGTTGTTTCCAGCGAGAAACTCACGTGTGAGGAGAGCTCGGTGACAGGGTGCATTGCCATTGTGGAGCATCCAGTTTTTTGCCACAGATCCAGTCGCTTTCGCCGAGCGTACTCCCTCAGACGCCTTAAAACATGGCAGTAGAACTCGCTAATGATGGTCTGGCCCCTGGGGATTAATCTCGATGCATAATGCCACGAATGTCGAAAAAAACGATGAGCATGCACTTGGTCACCGGAAAAGGCGAGGCAGGTCCACAGCTCGACCAAGTGCATGCTCATCGTTTTTTTCGACATTTGTGGCATTGTGCATCGAGATTAATCCCCAGCGGCCAGACCCTCATTAGCGAGTTCTACTGCCATGTTTTAAGGTGTCTGAGGGAGGACATTCGTGAAAGCCACCAGATGTGTGATGTGCAAAAAACTGGATGCTCCATGACGACAATGCACCCTGTCACCGGGCTCTCCTCACACGTGAGTTTCTCGCCGGAGACAACATGATCTCACTTCTGCACCCACCCTACTCGCCAGATTTAGTTCCTGTGGACTTCGACCTCTTCCCAAAGACGAAGATCCAGCTCAAACGTTGCTGTTTTGACACCATTGCTGAGATCCAGCGGGAGGAATCGCAGAAGGTGCTTGACACACTTCGAAAAGAAGACTTCCAGGACACATTCCAGAAGTGGCAGGAACGCTGGGAGCGCTGTATTGCTATGCAAGGGGGACTATTTTCAAGGTGATGGTGTGTAAACGTACATAAATAAAGTAATTTCTCGTAAACAGAGACAGTCTCAACTTTTTGATACCACTCCATATGCTTGCATAAATCTTACCTGGAACACTGAGTAGAGGAGTTCCTCTGTAATTCTCACATTCAGTTTTATTTCCCTTTTTTACAAAAGATAGGAAGTATGAGAGCTATACTCCAATCATCTGGAATTCACCATTCTAACCAGGCCTTCTGAATTTTGACCTCATTGAAAGAGACTGGATTTCAAAAGGAATGTGAAAGCTGGACTGCATAACGTAAGAATAACTGGGGAATCTGCTAGTGCTGATAAAGATTTTGTAGCCAAATTTCCTGAACAATTGCAAAGGATAATTCAGGAGTGTGATTGTGACGATCGTCAAATATTCAACATCAATGAAACTGGTCTCTTTTGGAAGTGTATGCTGACAAAAACTTTCCTAGTTAAAACTGAAATATCTCAACTAGGATACAAAGTATCTAAAGATTGTCTTACGCCTTTTATTAGGAGGCAATGCAGAAGGTGACTTTAAACTCAAGCCTATGTTAGTTTATCGTGCGCAAAATCCAAGATCTAACATTATAGAAGAAATCAGCACAATTGGAAAAGAACTTGCATTTAATGAATTGGATAACGAAGATGTGAGAAACTTGTTCGATTCCGATGCAGAACAGTTAAGCAAGAATGATCTCCTTCAACTAGAAAACAGCGTGTATATGAAGAAGAAGATAAGAAGTGCTAACAAGAAGAGAATGTTACAACTAAGAAGCTAACTGTAATAGAACTTGAGTTAGTTTTCAGTTGCATTGAGCATGCTAAGGAAATTTTGTTTGATGCTGATCTTCATATGGAACAAAGCTTCAAAGTCCTCTGAAATCTTCATAAAGTGGTCGCCAGCTATCACAAATTGCATGATAAGATGAAAAAGTTGAATGCTATTCAAACATCTTTACCTAATTTTTTTTTGTAAAAAAGTAGCTCAATCAAATGTTTAGACATTAAATAAAAATTTGTGCAATTCATTTTTAACTTTGATGATTTGATCCACTAATATAGCTTATATTGTACATTTTTTTTTTTTCAAATTTATGCTAAATGATGGATGAATTATAATTATTCCTATTGTTTGTTGTATTTTTGCTTAATGCGATTTTACTCAGTGCGCATTAATTGATGGATTAATTAATTGCGTTAAGCGAGGTTTTCCTGTATATAGCAAATTACACAAGAGCAATGAATCTCATAAATATCTGTTTTTTTTTCATGGGATGATGTGGAGATTTTGGTGGATGTAAGAATCTGGAGTTTTATATAATGATAAAAAAAGCCACTTATCACTTTGTCTGTCTACCTTACATTAAGGTAGACCTTAATGTAAGGTCTTAAAATGTAGGTTTTTACATCCTATGTCCATAAAGGTACAGTAATGAACAAATTAATCCAAAAAGTACAAAAATGAAACTACAACCTGACCTAATAATTTATGTCTCCTCTTCGCAATAAGTCCATTAATTTGCTTGGGCATGGACCAATGTAGAACACATTTTTCTTATTTCTGCATCTCGAAACCATACTTTTTATAAAGGTTGTATTAATTTATCCTTTGTATCACAATTTAATTTTCTAAGTTCCTTTTTCACTATGGGCCAAAATATTTCTATTGGATTAATGTCAGGAGAGTTATCTGGGCACTGAAACAATTGGATATTGTGATTTTTGAAGAACTCTTTCACTTTTTTGAAAGTGTGGCATGGAGTGAGATTTTGTTGGAATATGAGTTCTTCGTCTTCCTGAATCTGTGGGACCACTCTTCCAGTATTTTTGTTTTGGTCACTTATCATCATACGTCAACAGGCACAACTAGCTTCAACTAGGTCCTAAACACCCGGCTAAAAATAAATATTTTTAGCTGGGTGTTTAGGAGCTAGTTGAAGGTGGGCAGGAGAAGTCTTCTTAATTGCTGATTTGCAAACATAGGGTTCCTGCTCTCCATGGACAAAGAAATAGCTCTCATCTGAGAGTATGACCTTCTTCCACTTCTGAATAGTCCAATCTTTGTATACTTTTGTCCACTGGAGCCTTTTTCTTTTCATAGCCCTAGTCAACAGTTGAGTCTTTTTTTTGGTCTGTAAGCAGTCCTCCCTGCTTCCAAGATTCTTTGATGGCTTGTCATGTCAGAATCTTTATTTAGTCTCTGTTTAAGTCTACAGCAGACAATCTTGGAATTCATTTTGCTTTTCCTAACTAGTAAAGATCTTGAGTAGACATAGTTTTCCTTTTTTTGCCCACATTTTTCTTTTCTGTCAGAACAAAAGGTACCTGTCTCCTTAAACCTCTTTAAAATCACATTTACAATACCCGAACCAACACAACACTCATTGGCAGTTTGTCTTTGGGTTGTTGTCTCTATCAGATATTTCCCCAAGTTTCTTCCACAATTTTTTCTTAGCCTCTTCTCAAATGTGCTTACATAACTTTTACCTTGAATAATCACCAGGACAACTTCTCTGTAATTCTTGCATTGTTTTATTTCTCTTTTTATAGATGGCTACTCCACCCATTAAGTACCTATCGATGAGATTTTGACCTTTTAAGTTATGCAATGGAGCAACTCTAAAACTTTTGTCCTGCAGTATTTGAGTATTTCTGGTTAAATCCATATTGATATGTACTTCTGATTCTATTTCTCCTGAATATTTTCTGCCCACTGTTCTGTCACTGGTCACTTTTGCACGATAATGCACCATCTCATCGTTCGAACATTGTGAGACAGTTTTTGAGCAAAAACCAAGTTTGTGTGTTGGATCACTCACCGTATTCACCTGATTTAGCAACTTGTGACTTCTTTCTCTTACCCCAGACTTCATTTGAATGATTTGATTTGAATAAATGATTGGAATAATGATAATTGGCCTATGTTTTATTTTCTATCAAAAGTTTGGTTTTTTTTGGGCAGAGGGTATAACTCATACAGGCCACTACTGAACATAATGAGTTGCCATCCTTATGTATTTTAGAAAAACCGTAGAGACAAGGCAGATGGGTATGATGAATTTATAACTTTTCAACAGTATTGATATCCCATGATTGTACACTCTCATAATTTATTTAATCGGCATCACTCATCTCAGAAAATGGGTGTAATCAAGAGTCCTATACATAGAACTCATACAATCTGCTCTTTTGATTCCCTTTTATTAGATGAACTGAATAAAATGAAAAGCAATCTCATATGTAATTGATCAACAAAACTACCATTAAAACATGTATTGTTAACTATCGTCCTTCTATCAGACTACAATCTGATATGAAAAGAATTTCAATACCTTACCATAAAGTAACCTCAGAACAGATAGCAGGGATTCTTTGTAAATTCAATTTATACCAGCTTGGAAACTGTCTTCCTTCCTACAGCTATGAAAGATACATTACCACCTCTTTCCTTGCCAGTGTCTATCAAGCACCCTGCTTATGTCATATTTGCTATTTTTGACTGACTGGCCACTCTCCGCCTTGATAAGATTTAAAGAACATCAAGACTATTTTCTCATTTTATTGATACTAGGCACAGTTCTTTGGAACAAGACAAAAACTTCTTCATTCTAGCAACTTCAGATTCTTTTATTATTATCATTATTTTAAATTATTCCTATCTATACAACTTTCTACATTTGTTCCTTTCAACTTTAATAAGTGTATTATCTTATACTTCAGCTGCTACTGAGACATGAGCTAATATACGCATGATTAATGACTCATTATTGTAATTAACAGTCTATCTCCCTGACGATGTACATGTAGCGTTGGATGAAATATACTGGAGATTTTCAATAAAATTGTATATATAATAATATATATTATAATATTGTATTATCTTATACTTCAGCTGCTACTGAGACATGAGCTAATATACGCATGATTAATGACTCATTATTGTAATTAACAGTCTATCTCCCTGACGATGTACATGTAGCGTTGGATGAAATATACTGGAGATTTTCAATAAAATTGTATATATAATAATATATATTATAATATTGTTATAATATATAACAATATTATATAATTTTTGCTTCCTGTAGGCCATGAAAGTTATTTCATTACTTAGCCCGCATGCATATAATGTTTTGTTCCCTGATGATGGCAATTTGACTTTTCGAAATATTGAAAGTATTAATTAAATTTAATTTAGTTAATATGTTAGTCTATATTGTAATTTGCTTAAAAAATACATCTATAAATTTGATATGTACTGTGGAGCTGAACAATGCATCCATGCAAATGTAACAGAAAATTTATCATTGGAATCGAAGGTGGGTTTAGGACTTTCTAAAAATAATTTCTGACCCTTGATTATATCATATTTTCATTTCGTTTGATAACACCATAACAGGAGTAAAAGTTGAAGGGAAATGGATTTGTGGAACATTGAGTACTGTGTAGTACAGCAACATAGCAATATACATATTATCAACTCCTATGGAAATAAAAAAATAATAATGATAATAAAATTTTGAACATAAATATGCCATTTCACCAGGATTTGTAAGGTGGTGCGATAACACAGTAACACAGAGATTGGAGTGTATTATTAGAGACCAGATAGCCTAACAATAAGATGGAATGATGAAACAGAAAGATATTATGGACATTTATGGTAGAGAGATGCAGAAGATTGGCCAGAATGGGAGAAGAGAATGGTGCCTGTTAAATTACCTTGGAAAAAAAAAAAAATGTAAAATTGTTAGACAACATTATAAAAATAATCTGCACAACCTTGAATACATGATTTTCTAGAGTGGACGAGCAAAAATTTGCTTGATTAGAAGGAAATAATTATCATGGTAAACATAGTAGAACCTTCTGTGGACTGAAATGCTAATTTTGGCATGGAATCTGCACAAATCAAATTTGCACAAAAAACTGAGAAAATGAATTTTCTCAGTTTTTTGTGCAAAATATATCAAGGCTTTGATTGATTGATTACGGGGGAAAGACTGAAAAATTTTGATAAATGCCTAGAACAAAAATGATATTAAAGCAACTGATATAACCACAGGATAGAACATATCTTAAAACACTTTAAGATTTTAAGATATGTAATAAATAGCTGAAATATGCCTTTAAGCAAATTTTTTGGCTCGTATTGTGACTGTTGATGAAACATGGCTTAATCTCTGTGACCCAGAGAGCAAATAACAGTGGGGTGGAAAGAGACACACGAACCTTGATGATAACTTACTAATAGCAACATCACCAAAAAAATTAAATCATGATTATTGAATTAAATGAAGTAAGTCTCAATATCAAAAGTTCTTGGGAAATAAGTCAGCTTGTGCTCTTAGAGAATATAGAGACAAATGCAAGAAAGCTAAACACTGTGTAAAACTAGCTAAACAAAAGTCATGGGAGGAATTTGGCAAGAACATAGAAAATAAATAACAAGAAGGTTGCATAATATTCTGGAGGTTGTTTAAGAAGAAGCTTAGAAATGGAGGAAAGGGTGCCGTTAAAGGAATTAGAGATGATAAAGGTGACATGAAAACGGGAGAAAAAGATATTCTTGAAGTATGGAGTAATTACGTTGAAAAACTGCTAAATGAAACAAGCAGTGATGACAGCACAGTGATAAAAAAACACTGCCTAGTCATGCAGTCAGGAATACATATCCATACTTGAAGTAGAAAAAGCCATCAAAAGCTTGAAATGTGGAAAGGCAGCAGGAGTAGATAATATTTGACCAGAAATGCTGAAGTATAGTAGTATAAAAGTCTTACAGTGGCTGCACTGCATAGTTCAGAATGCCTGGACAGAGGTACGAATTCCCGATGATTGGAGAAGAGCTCTCAGAGTACCCATTTATTAAAAGGGAAATAAAATTGAATATGGGAATTATAGTGTATTTCCCTACTGAGTGTTCCTGGTAAGATTTATGCAAATATACTTGAGAAACGGTTGAGAAGAATTGTGGAAGAAAAGCTTGGTGAAGAACAAGCTGGATTCAGGTCAAATAGAGGCTGTCAGGATCAGATCTTCACTTTACGACAAATAGTGGAGAAATCATTGGAATATAACAAAGATTTGTATTTAAGTTTTGTCGATCTGGAAAGGCATATGACAAGGTGCCAAGAAAGAAGCTATTCAATACGCTACAGTTATATGGTGTCAATAGGGCATTATATCAAGCAATACTTAGTCTGTATTTGAGTTGTAAGCCAGCAGTTAGAATTGAAAGAAGTACAGGAAGATGGTTTAATGTTAAATCTGATGTGCGACAGGATGTACATTATTGCCTCTGTTATTTATTAACTATATGAATCACATTATGAAAGAAAGTGGTATTAAACATGATATCAAAATTGGAGATGTTAATGTCAGCTCTTTGCTTTATGCAGACGATGTTGTACTTCTAAATAAATCCGCTACAAGTCTGCAAGATTCTCTGACTAAATTGAATAACTGTTGTTCATAGATATGATATGAAGGTCAGCAATAAAAAGACAAAGACAATGAAAATAGGCAGAATCATTGTAAATGTCAACTGCGTTGTGAATGGAGAACCTATAGAACAAGTAAAACGTTTCAGCTACTTAGGATGATTTTTAGCGAAGTTGGTAAATTAAATATAAAAATAGACAACAGAATCAACAAAGCTGGTATGGTGGGAAGTCAATTGAATAAATTCATATGGAATAAGAGAGAAATTAGTTGGAACACTAAATTAGCTGTATACAAGACAGTGTTCAAACGAGTTTTAACTTATGGATCTGAGAGCTGAGTCAGAAGTAAAACACTTGACCAAAGACTAGAGACCGCAGATATGAGAGTCCTGAGAAAGATTATAGGCGTGAATAGATGGCATTAATGGCAATATCATATTAAAATGAGGATATTAGGAAAGAACTTGACATTGTCAGCATCCAGGAATGCATTAGCAGAGCTAATTTCAGGTGGTATGGTCACTTAAACAGAATGGGCGAGGAAAGATTAGCAAAACAAGTGTTCTCTGCCAAGTTGGCAGGAAAACGACCCAGAGGAAGACCAAGATATAGGTGGATTGATACATACAAAGTGCTTTAGACGATAGAAATATAAGATCTGGTAATGTTGGAGTCTTGACAAGTAACGGACTGATTTGGAGGAAAATTATAGATAAGAAGTTAGGAATGATGTATATTTTTCATGTAGTACTATCATATCCTGTACAGCCCTTGAGGGTACATGGCAGGAATTGGATGATGATGAAGTCTGAAGACAGGCCTATAAATAAATGTGGACAAATCAAAAATAATGTATAGTGGAAATACCACAGAACAAAAATAGATGAAAAAAAAAAAAAAAGATTGAAATGGTGAGTTCATATAAATATCTAGGACAAATCATTACTGGGTGCTTAAGGGATCAAAGCAGTATAACTGAAAAGACACCTCCACATAGCCTTTAAGACAACAAGCCTGAATAGCAAAGAAATGGAGCTAGCTGAGGAATTGGATAAGTACCAGATTGGCATAATAGGGGTGACTGAAACAAAAAAGACACAAACTGTTGAGATCTTTCTGAGCAATAAATACAAAATGTTATATTCAGGCAATGACAATAAAGGAAAAGAAGGAGTAGCGATTAGTATTCAACACTAAATATGAAGCTTATCTTCTTGAATGGCAGGCAGTCTCAAGTAGTTAGGATGTGGGCAAATATCAGAATGGGGAACTGCACAATGAGACTTATTTGTGCCTATGGTCTCACAGATGGTTCTACTAAGGTAGAAATGGGGGGATTTTTTGAGGCTTTAGAGAAAGCAACTGACACAATAAAAAAATTAATCCTTCTAGAAGATCTAAATAGCAAAGTAGGAAATTATTGTCAGACATACAAAAATCTTTTGAGAAAATTTAGAGAAAAGAGCAAAGCTAATAATAATGCCAAATACCTGTTGGATTTCTGGTCAGGACATGGACTGGTTATTATTAACACAATGTTTGAACATAAAAATGTGCATAAATTCACATGGAGAGAAGAGGAAAGAAATAAGAAAAGTCTCATTGATTATTTTATTGTTGATAGTGATGTTTTCTCACTGGTGCAGGACACTTAGAGTGTACATAGGATTTGAAATTGGAAGTAATCACCATTTTGTCTTGAGCAGGATAAAATTGAATTTCATATTGAAGAGTACATGTAAGAAAGTTTTAAAGCAAATAAAAGTTGAGCAGTTCTCAAGATAAACTGTAGACTAAAATACACAAACGTTATTCAAGAAAAAATGAAAGAGTTTGAGAACTGGAGCCTTGGAGATTCAGTTGCAAGCCCTGAAGAAAACATTGATTCAAACAGAGAGGCATGTGGTGAAGTTGTCTGCAAGGATAGAAAAATCAGAACTGCATGGTGGACACTGGAAGTTAAAGAGGCAGTGAAGGAAAAAGAAGAAAGCATATCAAAAGTTCCTGGCAAATAAATCGGCTTTTGCTCATAGAGAATACAGAGACAAATGTAAGAAAGCTAAACACTTTGTAAAACTAGCTAAACAAAAGTCATGGGAAGACTTTGGTAAGAACATAGAAAATAAATATAAAGAAGGTGGCAAGCGATTCTGGAGATTGTTGAAGAAGCTGAGAAATGGAGGAGAGAGTGCTGTAAATGGAATTAGAGATGATAATGGTGATATTAAAACAGGGCGAAAAAGATATCCTTGAAGTATGGAGTAATTAGTTTGAAAAATCGCTAAATGAAACTAGCTGTGATGACAGCACAGTGATAAAAAAGTACACTGACCAGTATTTTTTATCACTGTGCTGTCATTATACATATAAATACATATCCATACTTGAAGTAGAAAAAACCATCAAAAGTCTGAAATGTGGAAAGGCAACTGGACTAGATGATATTCGACCAGAAATGCTCAAGTATGGAGGTATAAAAGTCTTACAGGGGCTGCACTGCATAGTTCAGAGTACCTGGACAGAGGAACAAATTCCAGATGATTGGAGTTGAGCTCTAGTAGTAACCATATATATAAAGAGGGAAATAAAACTGAATGTGAGAATGACAGAGGTATTTCTCTACCAAGTGTTCCTGGTAAGATTTATGTCAATATACATGAGAAATGGTTGAAAAGGATTGTGGAAGAGAAGCTTTGATGAAGAACAAGCTGGATTCCGACGAAATAGAGACTGTAAGGACCAGATTTTCACTATTACGATAAAATAGTTGAGAAATCATGGGAATATAACAAAGATCTGTAACAGGAACTGAGAGGAATGGTTCATTTGTTCACTGATGATGCAAAGTTGGTTAGGGCAATAGTGAATGCAGAAGATCTCAAAAATTTTCAGGATGATTTGGATACATTGGAAGTGTGGGCTAAGGAAAATGGATGTCAATTTAATGTGTCAGAATGTAAGATTATGTATTTTGGGGTGAAATTAATTTTAAAATAGCATTATTGATATTGTGCTTTATTCAGGAGTTGTCACTTCAGGATTTATTAAGTTCACTATAGAAAGGTTGCAGCAGGGCTGTACACTGTCACCCTATCTTTTTAATATTTATAGTGAATATATTATGAGAATAGCTAACTTAGACAAAGAAGCAGTTAGCAAACATAAGATGGATTATGTAAAGAAGAGAATTTCATAAGGAAGAGAAGAGATATGGTAGAAAGTTTATGTAATGGAGTAGCCATACTGCTCCTCTGAATGTTGCCTTTTGTGACTGAAAGTGATTAGTATAAACTACAGGAAGATTCTAAATTATTGTTGTAGTTACTCTGGCCTAATTTTAAAACTGGAAAGAACAAAATAAAACTGCTTACAGAATATGAAAATAACTCAAAGTTTTATTTTGCAATGCTGTGCTCACCACATTGATGTTTGGAAGATAATGACATCATACTTCAAAATGGTGATTCTTCAAGAGAAATGTGTGTTCTTTGGTTTTTCAATACAAAGAGCATTATCACAATGCAGTGTCATTACAAAACTCAATATGGAACACCTTCAGATAATGCTATCCAATGTTGGTTAAAGTAATTTCGAGAGGCTGGTAGTGTTCAACACCAAAAAAGTAGTTGGAACACTGACCCCTTTTCAACAAGATGTTGATCAAATCCAGGAAGCATTTTTTCGAAGCCCACAAAAATTAACTAGATAAGCTTCTTCGCAGTTAGGTATACTACAGTCAACTGTTTTTAAGGGTTGTTCATAATCGCCTTCAATTTCATGCCTATAAACTGCAGGCTTTGCAGCCAGACAATAAATCTTGCCATTTCCAATTTACCCAAGACATTTTGTTAAAACTTGAAGCTGATGAAAATTAGCTTTGGAGATAGATATTTGAAGCAACGCTTTGTATATCAGGGAGGGTAAATAATCATAACTCAGATGTTCACCTTACACAAAATGGGGATCAGAAAACCCTCATGCCATTCGAGTATTTGAAAGAGATAGTCCAAAGGTGAATCTCTGGTGTGTTTGTCATATTCGGAAATTTTGGGACTCTGTTTTTTCCAAAAAAAAAAAAGTGACAGCAGTGAATTATCTGGACATGCTACAGCTGTATCTGTTGCCGCAGCTGGAATATCATCAGCAAGATGTAGCACTGCCACATTGGACTCTTATTGCCCAAATTTTCTTGACATGCATTATCCTGGATGCTGGGTTGGGCATGGTGGACTGATTCCATGGCCTCTGTGCTCACCCGATATAACACCACTTGATTTTTTTCTGTGCGGATACTTCTTCTTGGCTTTCCATATTAGGCAATTGTTTGCCTGTAACATTTTCAAGGGTTTAAAGTCTTCTGCCCATCTCCTCCTGGGTCTTCCTCTTGATCGATGTCCCTTTTAATTTATATTTCCAAGCAATATTTTGCCATCTGTCCTCATTCATTCTTTCTGTGTGGTTTTCCCAGTTCTTTCTATAGTTTGTGATGTCTTCTGTTATGTTAATTATGGATAACTGTTTTCTTATTTCATCATTTCTTATCTTGTCTATTCTTTTACAGCCTGCGAGCGGTCTTAGGAACTTCATTTCTGCAGCTTCCACTTGTCTTTTATCTCGTTCTCCCCAAGTCCATGTTTCACTCTCATACTTCAGAATTGATTTGGCTATTATTCTGTATAGTTTTATTTGGGTTGTTCTAGACATCTGTTTACTGAAGTATCTATTCAAAGTTCCAATGACTGCTATGAATTTTTGCTTTTTAAATGCAATGTCGATTTCTCCATTGGGACTTATGTAATTTCCTAGATGTTTAAATTTCGTCAGTTGTTCTATTACTTTGTTGTGGATGACTAGTTTGCATCTTTTAATTTCTTTTCCTTGAAATGCTATTGATTTCGTTTTATTTATTGAGATTTTCATGTCATACTGTTCTATTGTTTTGTTCAATACGTGTAGATTTTTCTGTAATTGGTCTTGATCATCAGCATACAAAAGGCTGGTTTATTCTTTATTTCCTATTTTAATTCCCATAACTTTGTTCTTTCTCTATTCTCTTGAAATTTTTTCTATATATATAAACAGGTGGTTCACAATTCCACGTACAAGCTTTGAAAGGATGTGGAGAGTATCAGGATCAACCGTGTTCACATAGGGAAGCATGATCGGAAATGCCACCAGAAGGTAATAAGAGGGATACAAAGAGACAGAAATAACACAAGGCTGTAAGTAGCATAAAAAAACTTTATTAGGTGTAACTGAACAGTTCAATACTAGTTGGATACATAATATGGTTTCACATTGGGTGCTCAGAGTTACGACCATTAGCAGTGATGCATGCCTGACACAGACGACGCATTGATTGCCATACATTTTCGAAAATACCTGGAGTTTCCTGGATATTAGCAGCACTGATGCCAATTCTTGCCACGAGGTCCATGTCAGAAGCAACAGGCATTTCGTACACAATGGCTTTAAGGGTCCCCCCACACAAAGAAATCAATGCTCGATAAATCATGTGAGTAACAGGTATGGGCCAACTAAACAGTCAGTTACGATCCCTGTCCATACATCAATGGCGAAGCGTTGTTGTACAGCATGTGATCGCACAGCGTGTGGGTTCTCATGGGTTCACACATGAGCATTGTCGTGATTGAAGACCCCCTTCATGGGTAAATGAAGCTTCATCCGTGAACAAAACAGAAGTTGGAAAATCCGGGTCTATGGCACTTTTCTGTAGAAACCACTGCACGAATTGCCGACCAAATTGTAATTCTTATTGGCTTAAACCAAATTACAATATGATGGTACAACATGACAAAATTTCATGCCGGCTGGGGTGTTGCCTGATTAAACAAGGCACCCCCTTTGTTTTCACCAGGGAGCCAGGGTGAACAGCGAAAAGTCAGCTACTGGAACAAATCTGAAAAAAAAAAACACCCCAACTTAACATCACCAGAGTTAAAGATTGGTACTATCAACATAAGAAGCCTGAATGGCAAAGAAATGGAGCTGGCTGAGGAATTAGATAAATACCAGATCAACATAATAGGGGTGACTGAAACAAAAAAGACAAAAACTGGTGAGATCTTTCTGAGCAATAAATACAAAATGTTATATTCAGGCAATGACAATCAAGGAAAAGAAGGAGTAGCCATTGTATTCAACCCTAAATACGAGGCTAATCTTCTTGAATGGCAGGCAGTCGCAAGTAGAGTGATGTGGGCAAATATCAGAATGGGGAACTGGACAATGAGATTTATTTGTGCTTATGGTACCCAGAAGGTTCTACTAAAGTAGAAGTGGAGGTATTTTTTGAGGATTTAGAGAAAGCATCTCACACAATGAAAAAGGAAAAGTTGGTCCTTGTTGGGGATCTAAATAGCAGAGTAGGAAATGATTGCGAGACATACAAAAATATTTTGGGAAAATTTGGAGAAAAGAGCAAAGCTAATAATAATGGCAAATATTTGTTGGATTTCTGCTCAGGACATGGACTGGTTATTACCGACACCATGTTCCAACATAAAAATGTGCACAAATTGACTAAGAAAAGTCTCATTGACTATGTTATTGTTGATAGTGATGTTTTCTCCCTGGTACAGGACACCAGAGTGTACAGAGGATTTGAAATTGGAAGTGATCACTATTTAGTCTTGAGCAGGATAAAATTGAATTTCATATTGAAAAGAATAACATGTAAGAAAGTTTTAAAGCGAATTAAAGTTGAGCAGCTCTCAGATGTTAACTGTAGACTAAAATACACAAAGATTATTGAAGAAAAAATGAAAGAGTTTGAGAACCGGAACCAAACTTTAGAGATTCAGTGGCAAGCCTTAAAGAAAACCTTGATTGATTCTGCCAGAGAGGCATGTGGTGAGGTTGTCTGCAAGGATAGAAAAATCAGAACTCCATGGTGGACACAGGAAGTTAAAGAGGCAGTGAAGGAAAAGAAGAAAGCATATCGAAAGTTCCTGGCAAATAAGTCAACTTGCACTCTTAGAGAATACAGAGACAAATGCAAGAAAGCTAAACACTGTGTAAAACTAGCTAAACAAAAGTCATTGGAGGAATTTGGCAAAAACATAGAAAATAAATATCAAGAAGGTGGCAAAATATTCTGGAGGTTGTTGAAGATGCTTAGAAATGGAGGAAAGAGTACTGTTAAAGGAGTTAGAGGTTATAAAGGTGACATGAAAACGGGAGAGAAAGATATCCTTGAAGTATGGAGTAATTACTTCGAGAAATTGCTAAATGAAACATGCAGTGATAGCACAGGGTAAAAAACTCAACAGGCATACAGTCAGGAATACATATGCATACTTGAAGTAGAAAAAGCCATCAGAGGCTTGAAATGTGGAAAGGCAGCAGGAGTAGATGATATTCAACCAGAAATGCTGAAGTATGGTGGTATAAAAGTCTTGCAGTGGCTGCACTGCATAGTTCAGAAGGCCTGGAGAGAGGGACGAATTCCCAATGATTGGAGTGGAGTTCTCATAGTACCTACAGTGTGTTCGGGATAAATTTGACAGTTTCGTAAGGAAAAAGAAAATCTTCTTTGTATCTATTAAATTTAATGAATTGACAAAAAAACATTACAGGCAGAGTTAATTACAATACTATCAACAAGATTTACTCAAAATAACCACCATTAGTATCGATCACAGCTTCAATTCTGCTTCGGAACCTCGAACAAGCTGATGCTACAGTCTCCCTGGGAAGGGCCGCAAAAACTGTTTTAATTTTATCCATTAACTGGGCTTTTGTATTACTGGAAGTGCGATTGGTGTCTTTTTCAACTGCGCCCCATACAAAATAATCCATGGGGTTAAGGTCTGGGGAGTTTGGAGGCCAAACATTTGGACTGGTGAAGTCGTAGAAATTTTCAGACAACCATTTTTGACTTTTCCCAGAGGTGTGGCAAGGGGCCGAATCCTGCTGCCATACATACGGCCTACCATTGGTTACCCTTGTTATCCAGGGCTTGACTACAGTTAGCAACTCCACGAACAAAGCCCGAATTCCAATGCCAGGGTTCTTCAACACCTGTTCCTGCAGATTTGCGAGGAATTCTGCTGTACGAACGCAATCAGATCGTCTGCTAGGGATCTTTCTTCTTGCTACATCCTCGTAGTCACCATTGCAAGTCTCTAGTTCATGCCTGATTGTTTTTACTGTATTCAGGGAGCATTGGGCAGCAGTCGTAATATCCTTATTTTGATGGCGGGCACGAATCATCATGATACAAGTTATTCTCTTCCATGATTCAGGTGGGTTCCAGCTATCCATCCTTTCTGACATCTTGTATATGAATGAAGAAGGGTCCAAACTTTTAAATGAAGAGAAGTGTGTGTTAATACATGTAACTTACGGAAAAATATAATTAATTATAAATATGTCAAATTTATCCCGAACACCCTGTATATATAAAAAGGGAAATAAAACTGAATGTGAGATTTACAGCAGTATTTCCCTACTGAGTGTTCCTGGTAAGATATATGCAATTATACTTGAGATTTGGATTCCAGCCAAATAGAGGCTCTCAGGATCAGATCTACACTTTACGACAAATAGTGGAGAAATCATGGGAATATAACAAAGATCTCTCGAGTTTTGTAGATCTGGAAAAGGCATATGATAAGGTGCCAAGGGAGAAGCTATTCAATACGCTACAGTTATATGGTGTCAATGGGGCATTATGTCAAGCAATACTTAGTCTTTATTTGAGTTGTAAGTCAGCAGTTAGAATTGAAGGAAGTACAGGAAGATGGTTTAATGTTAAATCTGGTGTGAGACAAGGATGTACATTATCCCCTCTGTTATTCATCATCTATATGGATCACATTATGAAGGAAAGTGTTATTGAACATTGTATCAAAAAATGATAAGTTATGTCAGCTCTTTGCTTTATGCGGGTGATGTTATACTTATCAATAAATCTGCTACGAGTCTGCAAGATTCCTTGATTAAATTGAATAACTGTTGTAATAGATATGGTATGAAGGTCAGCAATAAAAAGACAAAGACAATGAAAATAGGCAGAATCGTTGAAAATGTCAACTGCGTTGTGAATTTTAACAGAGAACCTGTGCAACAAGTTAAACATTTCGCCTACTTAGGAACGATTTTTAGTGAAGATGGTAAATTAAATATGGAAATAGGCAACAGAATCAACAAAGCTGGTATGGTAGGAAGTCAATTGAATAAATTCAT
This sequence comes from Typopeltis vanoorti, assembly GCF_054136105.1. Lineage (NCBI taxonomy): Eukaryota > Metazoa > Arthropoda > Arachnida > Uropygi > Thelyphonidae > Typopeltis > Typopeltis vanoorti. The sequence continues at coordinate 135,582,740 of NC_143549.1, forward strand.
ATGGAATAAGAGTGAAATTAGTTGGAACACTAAATTAGCTGTATACAAGACGGTGTTCAAACCAGTTTTAACTTATGGATCTGAGCACTGGGGTCAGAAGTAAAACACTTGACCAAAGACTAGAGACTGCAGATATGAGAGTCCTGAGAAAGATTAGAGGCGTGAACAGATGGCATCAATGGCAATATCATATTAAAAACGCGGATATTTGGAAAGAACTAGACATTGTCAGCATCCAGGAATACGTTAGTAGAGCTAATCTCAGGTGGTATGGTCATTTAAACAGAATGGGCGAGGAAAGATTAGCAAAACAAGTGTTCTCTGCCAAGTTGGCAGCAAAACGACCTAGAGGAAAGGAAGACCAATATATAGGTGGATTGATATGGTTGGTACAAAGTGCTTTAGACGACAGAAATATAAGATCTGATAATGTTTGAGTCTTGACAAGTAACAGACTGATTTGGAGGAAAATTGTAGATAGGAAGTTAGTAATGATGTAAATTTTTCATGTAGTACTATCATATCCTGTACACCCCTTTAGGGTACATGGCAGGAATTTGATGATGATGATGATGAGAGAAGAGATAAAACAAGAGAATTTCATAAGGAAGTATTCATCTGTTTTATTGATTATAAGAACGCTTTTGATTCCGTGGATCACAAGAAACTGTGGATTGTAGTGAGTTCGATGGGAATACCTGAGCATGTAATTCTCTTTATAAGAGAGCTGTATGAAACCAAGAAGTTTAAGTAAAAATAGTCTTTGTCGAAACAGTGTTCGAGTCGAAATGGATGCAGCAGGGTTGCATAATGTCAGCTTATCTTCTTAATCTTTATTGAATATATATTATGAGAATGGCTAACTTAGACAAAGACCCAGCTGGAATTAAGATTTGTAGCATAAAAATAAATAATTTAAGATATGCAAGTGATCCTATAGCAGAAACCAAGGAAGATCTGGAGCAGTTGATTGTATTGTTAAAGGGTAAGTAACAAAGCCCGGCTTAATTTAAACATCAGCAAAACAAAAGTAATGGCTTATAGCAATTTATATAAATTTATAATAGAGGGAAATAAAATAGAAATCATTGAAAGTTACTCTATTTTCCAGTGTATAAGACGCACCCAAGAAATTTAATACAATTTTCTTGGAAAAAACCTAAACTTTAAAGTATGATTTTAAAAAAAATGAATAAAATAATAGGTAATTTTTAATAGTAAACTGATCTTTCAGAAACCTGCAAAACCCATGTCACTGTTATCTGACTCTACTCTATCATCATTAATTTCTTCTCTTTCTTCTTCCTCTTGTTCTTCATCATCATCATCATCTTCATATAAGAAATGATCTTCACTTCCATCAAGGGCGTTGCTAATTCTACATTTCAAGAAAGATTTAACAATAGTTTTTCATTCATTTTCGACCAAGATATCTTAACCCACTCGCACACTTGAGAGATTGATGGCCGTTTCAGGGCACCCTTTGGTGTTAGCTGATGTACACTGGCATTCATCATCTTTTCATTTTTCTTCTAATCATTTCTAAGTTCTAATCATTTTTTCTCTAGGCGGAGGTCCAAAATGTCTTTTAGCTTCCCTGTTCTTCTGCATAATTTACAACCTGCAATTTGTAACTTGAAGTATATGAATGTCGCCTGTTTTTTTCAATCACTAAAATCTACGGGGAAATTTTAAACTGAACACAAAATATCTCAAAACGCCAACTCAATACTGATTAACATCGGTAACTGATTACTCAGGTAAGATATTATGAAACTTGAATAGGGACTTCCCGTCTTAGCCAATGATGCGCTAGAAGTCACGTGAAGGTCACGCATCAATTTTATTGCACCATTAACTGCCTACAAAGATCTTGGAACATAAAAGGGAGTGCGTATGACTTTGAAAAGAGGAAACAATCTTTACCTTCATTATATAAGACGCACCCCATTTTTAAGATGAATTTTTAAGGTAAGAAAGTGTGTCTTATACACCGGAAAATACAGTATGTTTTACTAGTGTCCAGTAATTAGAAATGATAGTGAATGTAAATATGAAATTAAAAGAATAGTCATGGGGGGGGGGGGGGAGCTTTTAAACCTGACAGAAATTGCGATAGATAGAGGTGTGAGTAAAGCCAGGAAAGTTAGAATTGTCAAGCAATGGTATTTCCAGTAGTGATGTATGGATGTGAAAGCATTATTATTATTAAGAAGAAAGACAGAAGGTGAATTGATTCATTTGAATTTTGGATGTGGAGGAGACTATTAAAAATCCCATGGTCTGTAAGAATGAAGATTTTAGAGAATATAAAGAGAGGCTCCTTGGAGGTGATGATCATTAAATAGAAGTCAGTATATTTTGGACATATTATGCAAACTGATGAATCATTGGAAATAGCAGTTGTGTTGGGAAAGATTGAGGAAATGAGAAGACTGCCAAAGAGTTGAATGGATATCAACAAAGAACTCACTGACTTGAACTTGCAATTGCTGAAAGAAAGGATGATAGGCCAAGTGGGATGAGAGTATTTGTTCACAAGATCACCAAGAATCAAAAATGACTGGATGGTACATAACAACAACATGGAAAGTTTATTTTTCACTTGATTAGGCTATAATAAATTTAGTTTAATCCTTTATCCAAGTGTGAGCAAACAAAGTTTGCGCCTGAAAGTATCTTCAGGACTGGGGTAAGGTGATACAACACCGGGCAACTCATTGCAAAGGTGGTGCAAGCTCACAACACTCCTATCTCAGTATCTCCCATAATGCAAAACACATCTCCTTGCGGATATGTATAATGTTATGCATTAAAGGGAGAGCCGCTACCCAGACTAGTTTCGACCTTTATGGGGGTCTCTTCAGTGGGAGTTCAGTATAAACTTTCAACATCTTTCTCTAAATCCAGAGTAATTTAATAAAAAGGTGGCACATCGTTTGGCAACTCCTATAGGTAGAGAGGACCTTGCTAATGCTTCTGCCTGGTATCTCCATTCGGGCCTGGCTCCCACTGAAGAGACCTCAATAAAGGGCGAAACTAGTCTGGGTAATGGCCCTCCCCTTAATGCATAACATTATACATATCCACAAGGGGATGTGTTTTGCATTATGGAAGATACTTAGATAGGAGTGTTGTGAGTTTGCTCCACCTTTGCAACGAGTTGGCCGGTGTTGTACCAGCTTACCCCAGTCCTGAAGATACTTTCAGATGCAAACTTTGTTTGCTCACACTTGGATAAAGGATTAAACTAAATTTATAACAACAAAGAAAAGTTGACCTTGATACCCATTATGTATATTTTTAGCTTATGAGTGCCCTGTATGTTTTCTGTGAAAATGCTGTGAATTAAGGTTAAATAAAGAAAACTCTTTTTTATGCAATGTGTGTGAGCTAAGGATTTTTCAAAATTTCAGATAAATTTTTATTTATTTTATTAGTATTATTTTCATGTATTCATCATTTTTTTTCATTATTTTTCATGTATTCTTCTTCATCATTATTAATTTTTGCATTGTCCAGAAGTCTTCCACTCTACAGATGAAACATGGAACTTTTTGAAGACACTTCAGGTCTCAATAAACAGAGCAGTGGGCTCATACTAGGCAACAAAATTCTTATCCCACATTAATCACAAACATCTGCACTGTTGGTACGATTTGATCTTGTAGCCTCTTGTTTGAAAGCTGGTATGGTAACCACTCAGCCAACCAGACTAGCTAGTTCCTCTCTTCATAATTTACACTTAACACATTTAACTTAGTAAATAAGACAGCAGGAAAAAACATTGAACAAACTAATATTTTAAGTCAATGAAGATTTGTACTTTACAACAGTCTGGAATGTGTGACCTATGAACATCTGGAAAGGGAGATCCTGGTAGTCTTGCTCTACTTTTGCTTCAGCAAGATTGGAGATCCTAGGTGGTCCAGCCAATATCAATCAGCTGGTGCAATTTAAGTTTCTTTCCTCATGATCTGGGGAATGGGACAAAGGATTGTTGTGGTGCCATTATGACATTCAGTTAGCCCTTGCATTCTGCATTCCACTCCCATGTCTAATGATTGCTTGCCAGAGAGCAAGTACCCATATATGGCTCTGTGGAGAGTTCTTCTCCTGAGAATGAATAATCTTTCATCCTGTTGTTTATTAGGGACTCTCAATAAGCCCCAGGCAAATGCATAAACCATGGGAACATTAACAGAAAACATTAGAGACAACAACAAATACACCACCATTCTTACTCTTCCCATGAACAGGGAACATCCACTTAAAAAATACCATCCTTCTTCATCCAGAATAGTTTGGAAGAATTGACAGGGTCTCTAAAATCAGTAAAGAAACTCTGTTCAGGAATCTTCAGGAAATATTCTTTTTGAAATAGTAGCAAGAACACAATCTGAAAAACTATTTCAAGCATTACCTGTTGGGGAAATACCCCCAACCCCCCAAACAAAACTCTAAACTTTTCTAAGAGTTCACTAAGTTGGAATGAGATCTCCTCAATGTTCCTTATGAACAAATCTGTTCCGAAATAAAAGACCAAGGATTAGCAGCCATGAGTAGAATACTCATGTGGGGATGGTCACCTCATTCTCGCTGGGAATATTATCTTGATTTTCAACATATCTAAACCACCAACATCCGTGGAAGCAGAATGTCTAACTGCCCAGTTAGGCTATTCATCCCAATTCCTTTACAATGCTTTAAATGTCAGAAGTATGGCTATTTGCAAACTGCCTGTTGTAGTTATACCATTCATGCTTGATGTGGTAAAGCTCACAAGAACAAAGACTGTAAGAGCAAAACACCAGAATGTGCTTAATATAGAGAGAAATCACCTAGTGTATTCCCCGATCATGCCAAAGGTGTAAGGATGAAAAGGAGATTCAAAAAATAAAAAACGAGCAGAATATGACATATTAGGAGATGAGGATGCATATGCCACAAATATCACAATATCCAATGGTAAACCCTCCTACATGGAGAAGCCAGCTGCGAAGAAAGTGTCGGTAGGACCCTTATTGTATATGTTGGTTCCACTTCTTACAATTACAACATCCTTGAATGGTATATGATTTGCTTGCTGTCTATTTAGAGCACATAAAAGAGATAAATCAATATTGGCTTACTCCTGAGGTCTTATGAAAAATGATTCTACCACACAAGAATCCACAAATTAAAAAATAATGGAACATGCACTGTGGAGAATCTAAGATATGCCTCCTAACCATTGATTGGATACCTTTGTTCCCTCACAAGAAGATGCAACAATTAATATGCCTAGTGTCCTAGAGAGAGAGTCCAATTTGATATTTTGGATATTTTTCCTGATGAAAAAGTGGCTATCCAGAATTCTTTGTTCACAAGGTCTAAGTTAAATGAAAATGAAACCTCACAAAATTGGCAGCCAGATGATACCATCAAAATGAAATAATGAAAATATTTCTATAATTGGATTCTTGTGGATTCTCTCAAAACATCAATGATATTAAGTCTGTCTTGTAGGAGTATGAACCAATCTACTTTTGCTTGTAGAAAAAAGATCAGTGATGACCTGTCATTATGAAATGTATTATCATTCCAAAGGACAGGATGGGGGATGGACCTACTGACAGAGGATTCCCCATCCTTGTGGGCATACTTCCTTCCAGCAAGTTGTACTTAATACAGATGTAGAGGCAGTTGTCATCTAATCTTCACTGAGATATTTTATAACAGTATGCTGTTTCAGATTTCTCTCAGGATGATCTTGATGTCATCATATTGCAGTCAGTCATCCCCTTACTCTTAAATGGAGATTTAAATGGACACAATGCTGAGGGGCAGTGCCCATACTAACATCAGAGGAAGAGTTGAGTATATGCTCAACAACAGTAACTTCTCTCTCTCATAAACACAGGAAGTAACACCTTCCATACACCTACCCTTTGCTCATCCTTCCTTTTCCACTCTTAAAGTTGGAAACTAGAAATCATTATCTCGTGATATTCACTTTTCTCTATGGGCTACCATGCACTACACTATGGGTAGCATCATGGAAAATTGAGCAATCTGACTGTCTCACCTTCTCTTCCCTAGAAGAGTTTGATTCTAAGACAGTCAGCTCATCTCTTTTCAATGATGCAGTGAGTCATGTGACAGAGTATATTACATAAGCTGCCACAACTGTAATTTCAAAAACACCTAGTCAGTTTTGATCATGAAAAACTGATTGCACAACAGTCAAGGAAGCACAGAAGAAAGCTTGGGATATTCTGCCAATACCTCATAACAACAAACCTCATTTTTTTCAAACATGCCGAAGCTTGATCTAATCACATCCATTGTGATTAGATCAAGTCAAAAGTAATCCTGGATCTAATATAAATCTGCCATAACAAGAACAACCAGTGTTGGATAAAACTTAAAAAATGAAAGGCAAATATATAGTGCCTGCCCACTCTGCATAATTGCGAACACTCTCAGGAAATTTTTGTAAAAACACCTGCAATACCTTCTTACAGGGTCCATGACAGGTGGGTGCAGAGGGGTACATCTTACCTGGGACTGGGAGTAAAAAAATGGGGCCTAGGAGCCATAAAAACAGAATGACTAATGGAGAAATTAAGGGGTCCAAAAGAAACTTTGCGTTCCCTGATAAAATTCCTCTCAAAGGCCCTGTCTTTTTACCCTCACTCTCTTTAAAAAAAAAAGGTCATGTTCCTTACCCAAAATGTAAAGCAGAAAAACAACAAATATAGAACAGCATAAGAGGCGGTTCACAAAAGAAAAAAATAAAAGCTGCTTTGCTAAAATGTTGGACCAGATAATATCCTTTATGAGATGCTCAAGCATCTGTCAGCAACTGCCAACTAATGTACCTGTTCAACTGAATATTTTGTGAGAATGTTTTTCCAGACATCTGGCAAAAGATTATTATTATTGCCTTTCCTAAGCTAGGGAAGGATCCAAAATCTCCAATAAACTCAACAAGTAATTGCTTTTAACAACAACTAAAGATAAATCTTTCTTTTAAGGTTTTACACGGTGATCAGCATTCATATTTACGAATTTAGGGACACAAAACACACATGTCGAAGAGATTAGTTTACTGATTAATAATAAAATAATAACGTAACATTTCGACCCCTGTATTGAGGTCATCATCAGAAGGATACATGTGTATAAGAACCAAGCTACATGCTGTTGCACTCTATACAGGTAAATTACATCTATGTTGTTAACTAATCTTTTTTCTTAGCCTGCCCTCTAGTGATTTAAAAAAAAAAAAAAACTACAATAAACGCTGCTAAAGTTTTCACATACTAGGATTCTTCTGGAATTATACAGTTCATATTGTTATATTACGATTATCTTCTGGATTTGTACAGTAAGGTTGCTATTGAACGTTCAGGGAAAAAAAAAAAAAAAACACTTCACCAAGTCTTCTTGTATTGAGATTTTTCTTTGTGGTTGCTATGAAGGTTGCAGATGGGTCCTCCACATTCTTGGAATGGTTAGACCATCATTTTTATTCAGATTCGGATCACGTTTGAGCATTTCACATGCTTCCTTGAATTTCTGCTTGAACCAGGTTTTGGTGCAGTGTAGGGACTTGGTACCTTTCCAATCAATTCTGTGGTATGTTTGGAGTGCGTGGTCAGAAAGGCCGGTTTTTCCAAAATGGAGGTATTTTATGTCGTTTGTGTTCATCCTTCCTGATTGGGATGGTTCGCCCTGTTTCCACTATGTATGGTATGCTACAAGTGCATTATATTTTGTAAACCCCTGGGCAGGCTAGGTGTGGCAGAGGATCCTTGGAAGAACTAAGTAGGGTCTTAATTTTGTCGGGGGTTTAAAGGTGGTTTCGATGTTGTATTTGTGTAGTGTTCTGTCTATTTTTTCGGATATGCTTCTAACATATGGTATAGCAATAGCATTCTTGAAATCTTTTTTGTTATTAGTGGTATCTTTGTGGAGGATCTTGTGAATAGTTTTTATACTGTATCCATTTTTTATAAATCAGGATCCCAATCAGGAAGGATGAACACAAATGACATAAAATGCCTCCATTTTAGAAAAACTGGCCTTTCTGACCACGCACACTCCAAACATACCACAGAATTGATTGGAAAGGTACCAAGTCCCTACACCGCACCAAAACCTGGTTCGAGCGGAAATTCAAGGAAGCATGTGAAATGCTCAAACATGATCCGAATCTGAATAAAAATGATGGTCTAACCATTCCAAGAATGTGGAGGACCCATCTGCAACCTTCATAGCAACCACAAAGAAAAATCTCAATACAAGAAGACTTGGTGAAATGGTCCCCCCCCCCCCCCCTGAACATTCAATAGCAACCTTACTGTACAAATCCAGAAGATAATCGTTATATAACAATATGAACTGTATAATTCCAGAAGAATCCTAGTACATAAGGACTTGAGCAGAGTTTATTGTATTTTTTTTAATCACTAGAGGGTAGGCTAAGAAAAAAGATTAGTTAACAACGTAGATGTAATTTACCTGTATAGAGTGCAGCAGCATGTAGCTTGGTTCTTATATGCGTGTATCCTTCTGATGATGACCTCAATACAGGGGTCGAAACGTCAAGTTATTATTTTATTATTAATCAGTAAAATAATCTTTTCAACACGTGTGTTTTGTGTCCCTAAATTCATGAATATGAACTAAAGATAAAGTTCCTTGCATAATTTTTCTCCTGCACCTTGCACTACATACCTCTTGTGATTGTTCATCAGAAGGACAACTTGCATTCATATTATAACTTAAATCAATCCTCCAAAAGTTCTTGTCCTGATGTTCTCTCCTGTTGTACCGAGAAGTTATGCTCCAAAACTATTTTTTTTATTAGCTGGCACCTGTTCCATAACCTGGAATTTAAACTTACCCCCATAAAGGTGGGGGGGGGGATAAGTTTGCCATCAAAATACCAATCTATTGTTCTCAATCTCATTATTCCACTCTCAAATACTGGAGAAGGTCAATAACAGCTAACTGTAATACATGGTGGTCATCAGTTGTAGATTTTGCCACTCTAGATCCAAGGCATGGATATCCTGGTGTACAGCATATCTGTCTTGTATCTTCTTCTTCAACTCTTCTCTCCCTTAGGATAGGTAGAGGCCTCTGAATAGGGGTCATGATGAATTAATGCAGCCAGAAGATCACTCCTCTGCTGCATCCCCTAAAGGCAAGTATTTATGGCTGTAGATTTGTGTTCATGCAGCCGGTTTGCCTGTTCTGAGGGACAAAAAGAACTCTCTACCTCCATATGAGATCAGTTAACTCACAACTGGGATTGAAAAGACCTGATAAAGGTTCCTTGTGTCATAGATGGGATTCGAACCCATGTCTTTCCAACCAAAGGGCTTGTCTCTACCAACTGAGCTATGAAGACTCCAATCTAGAGTGGCAGAATCTGGAGCATTTGATTGGGTCTTACATCATGGCCTTTTCTGAAAATTATCATCCTTTAATTTGCCTTCCACCCTCTGTAATATTTTTTTTTCTTCTTTCTTATCTGTCAGATGACTGGTTTAGTCCCTTATGAGTAAGAAATCTTTTGCCATTTAGCTCTATCTCTGGCCGTTTGTCATCTCTTGACCACCTTCCTCCAGTGATTCCATTCAAGACTATATTTGGTAATCTCTGAGAGGAGATTCTGTTATGACTAGTGAGTCTTATTTATTTTGTTTAAGCATTTCATTTTGAATGCTCAGATTTCTGTATTTCTTTCTGATTGAGTCTCCATGTCTCGGTTCCATAAATTGCCATAGGTATAATAATGGTTTTATAGAGTTCTAGTTTGAGGCTTTTTGAAATGTCGTTATTTTTCCATATTTTGTTTAATTTATTCATATTAGACCATCCTATTCTAAGTCTGTCTGTGTTGTTGAGATTATGAATAATGAGACTTCCAAAATATATAAATTACTTTACTTGTTCAAGTATATGATTTTCTAAATTTATTGAAATCTCTTCCTATTTTCATTGTTTTAGTTTTGCTTAGATTGATTTTCATTCCAAATAATTCTGTAATATTGAGTAGCCAGTTTTCCCCTAGATTGAATGTTGTTGATCATCTTGCACGGCTTCAGACTTCTTTTCCAACACAAGATCATTTGAAGACTCTGTTCTATTACCTGCCTTCCATCTCATATACACAAATGACCTCTCTCACTGACCAACTGTAATTTGCCAGACCTGTTTCTTCCCTTCCTCTTCCCTTCCCATCTGTTTCTATTCTCTGAGAAGACAGCCTTTTTCCTGAAGTGTTCTTCAAGAACTATAACTTTCAGCTTTTCAAGAAAAATATCATTAGGTCACTTTTTACCTTATCTTAACTCCTTTTTACACATAGCACTCTAGTGCTATGTGTGAAAAGGAGTTAAGATAAGATATACTAGGGTGCTATACTTTCTGCAGCTTCTTGTGTGGGATTATTATAAAAGAGAGAGTGCTCCTGTCAGTTCTCCTCATTGCTTACAGGATATGTAGAATCCCCTCCCTCCATGCACACTAACAAGTAGTGAAAATAAATTTTTTCATTGCTCTTCTTTCACAGTTTCCTTCCTTTGTTATTTCATGGGTAGTAAGCTCATTGTATATCTGTGCTTGTTATGTTTGGAACTCAAAGACCATTATAAGTCATGTTTGTTTAATTAAGATTTAGAGGATTCAACAGGTTTGTGTTAGGGAACATTTTATATTTTCCTTTATGCATATAGGTGCAGTTGAGTTTATATGTATCTTTAATATCTTGCAATATTCTGATTTTTTTTTTTTTTGTTTGAAATGCAACTCTTGACCTAATTTAAATGTTATTGGAAACATATTACTTTTTATATATTCAGTGTAATTTGTCTCATATATTAAAGCATTTCAAATGATGAATGATATATCTAATTTAGTTCATTTGACTTTCTGAAATAAGGGCAGGTTTCTTTAAAATGTTAATAAAAAATGTTACAGTTTTTGTGATATTACTGTGGCTGATCATTTGTGGATCTTGATACTTTTGATTGGATTTGTAATTAGGATATCCCATAGATTTTTTTTTTTTTTTGGAGGGGAGGGGTGTTACTATTTTTGTATATGTATACAATATTCATCCTCTCTTCATAATAATGGATGTTTCCACAGCATAGTTAAGGATCTAACTTAGTTAAAGACATGATATTGTCCTTCATTTGGAAAGACCTAGGTTTGAATCCTCTCTAGCATCTAAGGGACCTCTATGAAGGAATTTTCATCTTCAAGTGTTAACTGTGTAGCATACAACAGTAACAGGATTTTTGCCAAACATTTATGCAGGCCAGAGAATAAATGTATTTCCCAGAGAATTATGCTGGCCTTGTGGTGTTAGTTTCTTCAATTGTAATTTTAACAAAACCTAAAGTAATGCTAGAGAAAAGTTATAATTGTGAATGGGATCCAGATCTTCTTAAATATTCAGTTTTTCTGTTTAGATTCATATGCTATAAGGCAACTAAGAAAAAAAGAGAAAAACAGCATGCAGTTAACAGTATACCATAATATACTGGTTTCAGTTATAGCCAGTCATCATCTTGATATTTGTATCTGAGTATCAGATATTTTTAAATGTCATTACATGAAATGAGTGCTCTTTATAAATAAAGCAGCTAATTTAATTTTATTCACTCTTCAAAGTGAACCACAGTTAAAGTTCACCTATTAGTCTTTTCTTACAGAATTGAGCAATGGGTTTTATTTATACTTTAAAAAACATGCCATTTTGAAATAAATATGAATATCACTTCATAGAATTAAATAAATCATTTATGTCCTTTCTTTCCTTTTCCTGATACCCTTTCTTTTAGATGGTTATTATCGTATCCTCTATGAGGAAGTTGATGAAAGTGATGTTGAGATTCTTTGTCTCCCTAATTATGTTGATGAAAGAGAATTGGAACAGTTTAGATTTCCTCGGGCAGGTAAAGTAGTTCCTATATTTTTCTTATTATTTGCATACTATTAAGATACTACAGGAGGGAGGAGCTGTTTTCAGTAAAATAGTCATTGAAGCAAAGAATAGTTTAGATGTCAACATTTACTGTCCTAGTGTCATCACTCTCTAACCTACATACCAGTATCATAATTTACAACAGGTATGGATACTACCATGCTTATTGGAGGTCCAAAATGAGGTGCCGTTTTTTTGGAATTCCTGGATTATCTAGCCCTTAACTCACCTATGGTACAACTATATCAAAGGTTTGCTGCTTTCTGGTGGTAAGATTACTTATATGAATCTTACCATATCTTACCAGTATCATAATTTACAACAGGTATGGATACTACCATGCTTATTGGAGGTCCAAAATGAGGTGCCGTTTCTTTGGAATTCCTGGATTATCTAGCCCTTAACTCACCTATGGTACAACTATATCAAAGGTTTGCTGCTTTCTGGTGGTAAGATTACTTATATGAATCTTATATGTACATTCTGGTTAATTGGTCCACCGGTTAGTTAATCTGGGCAGCTATGTTATTGTGTTAAGTCTGGAAGAACAGAAACAAGATGAGAATACAACAAGAATTTGCTTCATTTGTTTGGGACACAATGCTGTTTAATTGGGCCAGCCAATATCCTCTACCACATGGTGTGTTAGAAAAATTATGTGATCTTGCTTCAAATATTTAGTGCTGATGACACCTGCAATGCTGATGAAATAGGGCTATTTATCATCCCACATTGGATTGTTCTCTGCATCATTGGATCAGTAAAAGCAATGATGACATTTGAATTTTTTAAGAAATTGGCTTTTGAGTTGGGACATGAAATTACAATGGAAATCAAGAAAAATTTACTGGTTCTTGACAGTTAGTAAGGAGGTCAGCCCAGAAGTTAATTGTTTACAAGAAATATAGTCTATGGCCATTGAGAAATAAGTGACAAGACCATTCAGAACTGCTTTCTTCACTGTGGTTTTAAACATTCAATCATGGATATGCTGGATATGGCCAATAGTCAAAATTACATCCTGTTAGATGTGAACCACATCAGAAACTGAAACATTTCATAGTTTTTAATGAAGATTTTGAGGAGGAATTTGAAGCAAAACATTAGTGGGCATTAGAAGAAAAAGAAAGTAATAGGATGATATTTTTGAACCTGAATGAGTGACTACCCAGGAACTATAAAATTTATTACTGAGTCATGACCCTGTCTCATGCAGGAAGGCAATATTATGTCTATACTAAATACCTGCACTGATTTTGTTTTCACTCAGACAATAAAAAAAAAAAAAAAAAGCCCATGCTATTTCATGTCCTACTTTAAACTTCTGACATGCAAGTTCATTTAATTGGGCAGCCACTTAATTTGGCCAAATTATGCTATTCGTGATGTAGCAATTAACCAGAATCCACTGTGTGTACACACACACACACACATATATATCTACACACATTATATGTGTGTGTGTGTGTATATATAAAGTGGAGGTTATATAAAGAGAAATGTGACTGACCAGCAGACTCATGAACAGTACATGGCTCAGGTAAGAGAGAGGTGACCAGCATGATGGAAGGCAAAATCAGATTATAAGAAGAATATAGCCAAGCAGACCAAAGGCAATCCCAAAGAGTTCTTTCGTTATTTGGCAAGTAAGAGAAAGAATAACTATGGAAGATTAACCTCAATGAGTGAAGATGGTCACGAGGAGACAGAAGCAGATAAAATAGTTGATTTACTGAGTGACCACTTTACAAGCATATATCTTCCTAGTGAGGTTACTGCTTTAGCATATGTGATGGACACTAATGTGAGAACAGAGGTGGATGAATTGGAGGTTCTTAGGTTATTGCAGAATCTCAATGTAAATACAGCTGTGGGATTAGATGGGATATCAGCTAGGGTTTTGCAAGAATGTGCAAGGGAACGGGAAATGCCTTTGACTAGTATCTTTAATTTAAGTCTCAGCTCTGGTAGAGTTCTAAGGGAGTGGAAAGAGAGGGAATAATAATAATTCCCTTGCATAAGAGAGGCTCTAAGACTGCAGTAGCAAATTATAGACCAATCAGTATCTCAGGTGTGGTGGTAAAAGTACTAGAAAAATTGGTGAAAAAAGAGATTTCTTTAATAGAGAGATAAAAATATGATACTGTATCAGGGTCAACATGGCTTGTGAAGGGTTGGTCGTGCCTTTAATTTGCTAACTTTTTATAATAGAGTAACAGTTGAGTTGGATAAAGGAAATGGCTACATGATGATTTTGCAAAGGCATTTGACATAATATCACATGGAGCTCTGTTATGCAAATTAAAACAAATGGGAATGGATATGGCATTGTTATGTGTATAAGATGGTGGGTCCTGGACAGATATCCAAAAGTGATATATGGAGGGGCAGAATTGAGGCAAAAACAGGTGACTAGGTGTGCCACACAGTTCAGTGCTGGGACCATTATTGTTTAATTGTACATAAATGATATAGGAAATAACCTGAAAGGAAATATTCAGTTGTTTGGTGATGATGCGAAATTAGGTAGAGTAATAGTTAATTAAGGCGATGTGGAGAACTTGCAGGAAGATTTAAATACATTGCCAATATGGACAAACGTTAATGGATCAGTTAGTGTCGAGAAATGTAAAGTTATGCATTTTGGGATAAATAGATTACAAGCTGCATATCACATTAATCGCACTGTACTCCAGGAAATAGATGAAGCTAGAGATTTAGGGTTGGTGGTAGACAAAGAGTAGTGGACATATTGCTAAGGTTGCTAAATTAGCCCATAAGATTACTTGGCTAGTGAAGAACACATTAAGTAGAAATAAGAACACACATTAAGTGGAAATAAGGAAGTTGTAATTCCTCTTTATAAGGCCTTGATACACTCATATCTGGATTACTGTGCTCAAGTCTGGTCCCTTGGGTTTCTTGGAGATGAGGAAGTGTTGGAGAGGATTCAGAGGCGAGTGACCAAGACGGTGAGTGGCCTGTGGAATGTTTTATGTCTTCAATATGAGGATAGATTGAAGGTGAGTGGATCCAGAAGTTGGTTGATAGGAGAAAAAGGGGGGGGGTCATCCCTGGAAGTTGAATAAATGTGTGGTCAGTAGGGGTGTGAGGACTACATTTTTTGCTTGAAGAGTTGTAAATGAGTGGAATGGGTTGCTTTGTCTGTTAATGAGTTCAAAGAGAGGTATAATAGATTGTATGGATAGATCGGGTCTCTCACGATGAGTCTTTGTACTTCATGGAGGTGCCTGTATAATAATATATATAGAAAAAACTTAAATGATTGAAAGTAGAGAAATGACAATGAAATTATTTATTATATGAAGGCACAACTAGTTTCCTCTTCTGAGAAGACTTCACAGGTGCATAACATTAAAATAAAAATACAAAACAGATACGTTACAAGAGAACAACAGCTATAAATTAAGTTGCAAACAGATTGCTGACATTTGAAGGCATTTTGGATACCATAATATTGTTGAGCATGTTCACACAGGCCTGATCTCACGTATACCAAAGATGGATAACTGAAGAGTAACAATCAGAGAGGTTATAGCTTAGGTTAGTATTAAAGGTGGACCAAATGGAGCATAATTTCTGTCAATTCAATAATTCTTCTCTCGAGCTCATCATAGCATCTAAAAATGTTTTCTGATTTGTTCCGGACAACTGGGTGAGTGATAAAATCTTCATCATTAGGTTTAGCTGAATTAAGGACATCATTAGACAGAGGAATGGCTCTAATTCTGTCATAGGTGATGTTTCTTGCATGCTCCTAAATGTGCAGCTCAATAGATTGTCTGTTTGACCAAAATAGAGCACACTGCAGCTACACCAAAGATGGTAAACTCCTGGATATTTTAAATTGTCACATTTAGGTTTAGCTGTACCATGTAAGGAACAGAGGTTGGTTAGAGGAGTGAAATCTGTTTATACTTTTTGAGACTTTTAGCTAACTTTGAAACAGAGTTAACACACAAGAGATATAAAACCTTTTACCTCATTATCTTCAATACCGTTAGTGGGTGGATTAAATAGCAACTCATTAATAGTCTCTTTACAATAGCTGTTCTTCTGAAAGATTGTAAGAAGAAACTTGTTCTTTGGTGATCTCTTCTTTTTCAGTGAGAAGAATAGTTATCATTACCATTTCACCAAAGTTAGCTAAAATTCTCAAAAGGTATAAACTCTTTCATTCCTCTAATCAGCCTCTTTTCCTTGTGTGGTACAGCTAAACCTAAACATGACAATTTGAAGTATCCAGGAGTTTACCATTTTTGGTGTAACTGCAATGTACTCTATTTTGGCCAGACAGAGAAATCATTGAGCCACACATTTAGGAGCATGCAAGTGACATTACCTATGACAGAACTAGAGCCATCCCTCTGTCTAATCATGTTCTTAATTCTGCTAAACCTAATGATGAAGATTCTATCACTCACCCAGTTGTCCAGAACAAATCGGAAAACACTTGAGAGTGTTGAATTATTGAATTGACAGAAATTATGCTCCATCTGGTCCACCTTAATAGTAACCTAAGCTATAACCTCTTTGATTGTTACTCTTCAGTTATCCACCTGAGATCATGCCTGTGTGAACATGCTCAACAGTACTATGGTATACAGAATCCCTTCAAGTGTCAGCAATCCTTTGCAAGTTAACAAGTTAATTTATAGCTGTTGTTCTCTTGTAATGTATCTTTTCTTGTATTTTTCTTTTCATGTTATGTACCCTTTGAAGTCTTCTTAGAAGATGAAACTAATTATGCATTCATGTAATAAATAGTAGTTTATTGTCATTTCTCTGCTTTTAGTCATTTAAGTTATATATATATATATATATATATATATATATATACAGAAAATGATTGGTTAACGAACATAAAACGAACAAATTGTTGGTTAACCGATCATCGATTTACCATTTGATTAATTCGTTCTGGAGACCCAAAAAAATAAAAAATAAATTATATAATTTCTTACTATGTTTATTTATAATAACAATAATACATACATACACACACACACACAGTCTTGCATTTTCGTCAGTCATGTTTTTTTTTTCCAGTTTGTGGGGCGTTAAAGAATCTGTCTAATGTCTATTGCTTTTCTCTCTTCTTCAGGATTTTTTGGAAGTGATTAATAGCATTGTGGTTGTAGAGATCCCCAAGCCTATTGACCTCAACTTGGTTTGGGCGCCATTCTAAGACCGTTGTTCTGACATCCTCCCACTTCTTCAAAAGATCTTTAATTGCAGATGTCGGCTTTCGTCTTCCTCTTTTTCAGAAGAAAACACATCTTGCTGAGCTTCTTGGTGTTCTTCATTCAAGAGTTCTTCTGTCGTCAGATCATTTTCATGTTTCATTATGAGCTCTTCAATGTCATCTTCATTCACCTCCAATTCCAGATCTCTGGCAGTTGTCACAATTTCATCCATAATTTCAAGGACATCATCTCCATCTCCCTGAATGCAGGATGGACACAGCTTTCACCAAGCAGAATTCAACTGTCATTGAGTGACTTCTGACCACGCCTTTTGAATGAGCCAAATAGCTTCAAGAATATCAAATTTTTCTTTCCAAAAATTTTTTATTGTCATCGTTGAGGAGAACTGGCGGAAACACCGACAGAACAGCACGCAAGTGTACAATTTCTCGTAACCTGCAATAACCTCCTGATTGATTGGCTGAATCAACGAAGTGGTATTTGGAGGCAGAAACTGAACTGTCAGCCAGGGAAAGTCTTCCAGCAAATTATCTTCAAGGTCTTTTGGGTGTCCTGGTTCATTGTCCAATAGCAACAGTGCTTTCAATGGCAATTCATTGGTCTGCTGGTAATCCTTGATGCTTGGGGCACAAACTTTAAACAGTCATTCTTTGAAAAGAAGCTGCATGACCGATGCCCTTTCATTCGATCTTCACATCACTGGCAGTCTTTCTTTCATTATGGAATTTTTGTTGAATGCTCTAGGGTTCTCAGAGTGATATACAAGAAGCGGTTTAAGCTTCATATCACCACTATCGTTAGCTCCTAAAAGTAACATCAATCAGTCTTCCATGGGTTTATGCCCAGGAATATTTTTGTCATCTTTCGTGATGTAGGTACGGTTCGGCATGCGCTTCCAAAATAAACTAGTTTCATCACAATTGAAAATTTGTTGTGGACAATATCCTTCTTTTTTTAATGAATTCTTGAAATTTGAGACAGAACTTCTCAGCTTCTTCTTTATCTGCACTAGCAGACTCACCATGCATTATCACATGTTTAATGCCAGATCTCCTTCTAAACTTTGCAAACCATCCAGTGGTAGTCTTGAATTGCATCTCCTCATGTGATGAATGTGGAGTTTGTTTCTTCAGTTCTTCAAAAATTTCTCTAGCCTTCTCTTGAATGATAGTCATACTAGTTACATCTCTTTTCATTTCCCTTTCTTTTGTCCAAACTAAAAGCAATCTCTCCATTTTTTCATGGATGGCACATCTTTGTTTCTCAGATGTGATTTTCGTTACTCCTTTAGCTGCTTGAGTCTTCTTGATTATATCTTTCTTAGCTAAGATTGTGCCTACTGTAGACCTGTTCAAGCCATACTGCCCAGCAACATGAGACATCTTCTGCCCACTCTCTACCTTGGCTATTTTATCTCTTGCTTAGTTTCTATGGTGAGCACAGTTCTTGACACTCCACTCTTTTTAGGCCCCATAATATTATCAGTTTGTTTTTTTTTTTAAATAAAAAGTTCAGAAAAGCACTTACAAAAATTCAGAGAACAGAAATCAACTAGTGTACAAAAAGGTTATGAATACAATTGTCAAAGTCTCGTTCCAGAAACCATTCATAGATGGCAGTAAAATACAGTTCTACAAATCTTACATACAGAGTCGCTTCTTATTGTGTTTGTTCTGTGAGGTGTTCGTTATCCGAACATGTGTTTGTTGTCCGAACATAAAAATCTTTCGCGAAGGTGTTTGTTGTCCGATTTGTTTGCAGTTCGAACTGTTCATTAACCAATCACCCACTGTATACACATACACAGACATTTGGCCTAATTAAGCACCTGCTCCAATTAAACTTGCATGTCAGGAGTTTAAATTTTTTCATGTTTTCTTAAGTTTCTAGTAATTTAAGTTTTTACTTTTAATGTCATATATGTAAATCAATTGCATCAAATGTGTGAGTGTGTGTGTATGCAAACAGTCCTTGTATTATGAAGAAGTTCCATTTCATTCCTAATTCAAGGGTATCTTTCTTTTCCACACTAGAAGAATGAATCACTTTTTACGTGATGGTCATTTTCAAAAATCAATAATCGCTGCCATAAATGAAAAGATGTTGTTATGCAGTGGATGGAGTGGTTATCATAAGGCTTTATGACCATGTATCCAGAGCAGTGGCAGCTTGTACATAAGCACTGTGACACTGTAGCACCTCCCAAGGAAAAAACAAAAAAATTAAATTTGGTTTGTGTTTATAAATAATAACAATGCTTACAACATTATATAAATGCAATACAACATGTTAAAGGTTACAGCTTATGTTTCGACATTGATTGAATAGTTAATAATTGGAATTGCTCAATTAACGCTTTAGATTACGAAACAAGTGCACTGTGATCTAACGCAGTATTGGAATTATCATGTTCAGTCAGTTACAGCTAGACTCGCTGGTATTCGTTTGCACTTACGTGCAGTGACAAGTGCAAACGAATATCAGTGAGTCTCAAAATTCTCAAAGTATTTAAATTTACATATTCTCGAATATGTAAATTTACTTATTAATAAATTGGTTACTGATTAGGAAAAAATGAATTATTTTTTTATTTTGTAAATGCAGCACCCCTCACTTAAAATTTTCATTGGCCGCCACTGATCCAGAGTCCAAAATAATATAAGTTTAGCATGTTTACTTCAAGCAGGGACAAATCTTGTCTGTGCTTGACCTTGTAGTGGGTATGCCATGAATCATCATATGCTTCCATTAAAACAAAAGCTATGTCCATGAGGGGAGGGAGGGGGATTTGTTTCAGGACATATAAATTAATAATTAAGGGAAATTTTTTATTTGGTTGGTATATTTAAACTAACTAATAATAAACAGCATTTGTATATGTAGGTAGATTAGTACTAAAATGAAAATACCCTCTGATCATCAGTTCAGGACTGACTGTACATATAAAACTGATGAAGACTGCAATGGTGGAATTAACTGGCTACAGATCTTGTAGCTATGACAGTGATTGCATTTGTTCTTGAAGATAAAGTACCTATATAATTGTTAGAAAGGTTGTTGAACTTTTATAGATAAATTAGAAAACATTAAAAAAAAAGTAATGTGATGACAATACCAACAATACTGAAGAAAGATTGTTCCAAATTAAAAAAAAAAAATGGGGAGTGGGGGTAACTGCTAAAGCTGCATAGTTTTGATTGTGGTGAAAGTGGGGTTATTCTGTTGCTGTATCGTTTTAGATATAACATTTTTTTTTCTCATCTAAAGGATAAGTGGCAAAATAAGAAAAAAAAATTTTGTTTTCTTTACTTTTCTATTTCCAATCTATAGAAAACGTTTCCTGGCATCCTGTAAATGTGTGACCCTTTTTAGAAATTTGACAGATCCTCCACTGAATTTGTACAATTTCAGAGAGTTTTTAAAATTAATCAGGAAATATTTTCTATAGATGGGAAATAAGAAAAGTAAAGAAAAACTTTTTTTTTCTTGTTCTGCCATTTATCCTTTAGATTTAGATCCCCCCCTTCATCATAATCAAAAACTATGCAGCTTTACCCCCCCTCCCCCCGTGGTTTTTTTTTTTCTTTTTCTTTCCCTTCCCTCATCTAAAGGATAAGTGGCAGAATAAGAAAATTTTTTTTTTCCTTTACTGATTTCCCATCTATAGAAAACATTGTGACCCTTTTCAGAAATTTGACAGATACTCCACTGAATTTGAACAATTTCAGACAATTTTAAAATTAATCTCACCTTATTTCCTGATTTTCCAATTTCTACCATTTTCATTGTCATGATGTGCTTACTTGTTGATTTCTTATTTGCATTTTCAGACACTTTGTTTTTTTTTAATGCTGGCTACCTGCTTTGGGTATTCCAAATGTTTTTTTCCTCCATTTTGTACTCTACCTTGTAGCCCCTGTGCTGAATTCACAAGTCTGAATTTTTGTGTTTCATTTATATATATAGTGGAATATGGTTGACTAACAGTTGACAATTTGTGATAACACAGTGAAAACAGTCATTTTCTTTTCAATAAACAAAGACCAACAAAGAATTTAATTATCACATTTTGTCAACTTAGTATGAACAAACTTCATGCTGAAGGAACTTGCATGAGACTAAATGAAACTGTGCTGAGGAGTGGTAAGGATGGGATGCAAATAACATGTTGAACATGCTGTTTGATTCATAGATGCTTATTTTCATACTTGCCTCTATTGTCACAAGTTCTGCAGCTTCCACAATTTTTACAGGTTTGGACACAAGAATTTCAGTGCTTTATATAATTCCTGTTCATATTGTACTTTTTCCTTGAGTAAATTATTAGTGTCTAATTTTAAAACATACAGGGTTATTTAACCCTCAGTGTTTGTATTATTTTATTACTTTTTGTTATCAGAATGCTATTTACTCTAGAAAATGGAGTAGATTGTGGGGGGGGGGGGAAATAAGTACAGATTAAATTAAAGATCTGCTGATTTGATATTTGAATGTCTTATTCCTGTATATAAATGTATTTTTATAAGCATTTTGTTCATTTATTTTTTACTCTCTAATTTGCTATTATTATTATATGGCATACGAGGGTTATTTGAAAAGTTTGCTAAAAAAATAAGTTAAACACTTTTTTTTTTTGGAAAATCACCTTTATTTCTCAACATAGTCTCCATCAAGGTCTAACATTTGTTCAGCGAGTTTCCAGTTTTTTCAAAATCAAGATGATTTTGATAGAGGCCTATGAAAAAATTGTCCTGATAGGTGGATGTACTGAATACACTGTGCAATCAAATGATGAGATCACTAAATAAAATTTCTACAAAATTAATTTGGTTATCTCATTATCTGATTGCACACAAACCTGGAGGTAGCAAGAGTTTGTTTTTAAGTTTTGAAGTTCTTTCTTTTTATTGAATCAGAATATTGATTATATGGATTGGAGATTGGCTCTCTGAACGATATCAGCAGGTCATGTATGATGGAGCAGGTTTTCAGAAAAGGAAGGTGACCAATGGCGTGCCTCATGGTTTTGTTCTTGGGTCTGTATTGTTTAACTTATTTGTTAATAATGCGAGGGGTACCCAAAAATAAACAGAATCTGAACTTGGTGTGTGCATGTTTTCTAATTATGGATGCTGCTGCTAGGCATCGTGAGTGTGCAGTTTTCTGCACCATTCTGTCAAGTGGCATCATCCTGTGTGAACTAGTTCGTTGTTCTGGCTGCTTTTTGTTAGTGCTTACAAGCAAGTTTGGCAATTTTGTGTTGGCTGACCACAAGGAACAGAGTGTGTGTGTGTGTGTGTGAAATTTTGTTATCTTTTGGATAAAACTGCAGCTGAAACTTGTTATGCTTCAGCAAGCCTTTAAAGGCGACGCTTTAGTTAAAATGCAGATGGTCTGTGAGTGGTGTTTCTCTTTAAAAAAATGGACATTTCAAGTTGAAGAGCAAGCACAGTCTGGCTGACCTTCAACAAGCAGAAATTATTAAAACATTAAAAATTTACCAGGCAGTCATCACTGAAGATTATCAAAAGACCATCGAGCAAGTTTCTGAAGAGACAAATTTGTCATGGAGTTTGTACCATTTTAAACAGAAGATTTGCAAAGGAAACGTGTCTGCTGAATTTGTGCTTTGTTTGCTCACAGAGGATTTAAAAAAAAAAACATTGTGAAATTTTGCTGCAATATGAGGCAGCAAGTTCTTAATGATCGGAACTTTCAAAAGTTGTGGCTGTGGATGGTTATAATCCAGAATTTGGATTATAACCAATTTATATATATATATATATATATAAATTTATATATAACCAATTTGGATTATAACCAATTATAACAGAATTTGGTACTATGGTTATAATCCAGAAACAAAACATGTAAATTCACTGAGACCCAAGCAGGCATGTCAAATTCAACTAAACGTACAGACAATGTTGATTTGTTTTTTTGATGTGAATGGAATTGTACACAAAGAATTTGTTCCTCCTCGACAGACAGTGAACCAACATTTTTATGTCAGCGTTTTGAGAATACTGCGTGACATAGTATGCAATGAAAATGGTCAGAAATGTGGAGTAGTGGAGATTGGTTGACACCACAACAATGCCACAGTCCACACAGCCTTGTCTGTCCAACAGTTCTTGACAAAAAAACAACATGGCAGTTGTTCCTTCCCCATTCTCCCTACTCGCCTGATCTCTCCATGTGACTTTTTTATTCCCACAGATAAAGAAAACTGTGGAAAGACAGTGATTTGTTGATGTGGACAAAGTGAAAGATAATTTGCTGGAGGCCATAAACAGTATTCCAGTTGAACAGTGCCAGAATTGTTTCCAGCAGTAGGAAAAACATTGGGTGGACAAGTGCATTGACTCACATGGAGAGTACTTTGAAGGAGACTAGAATATGATATTATAAACTTTAATAAAAATCTTTTTAAAAAAATAATTGTGGTTATTTTTGGGCAACCCCTTTCTATTTCATGTGAATCAACTGGAGATCTTCAAATTTTGCTGATGATGCAAAGTTAGGTGGAACATACAGAAATAGTACTGATGTTAATTCTCTACAGGAAGATTTGAATAGACTTTTAGCTTGCATTTGCAGCTTTAATATTAATAAATGCAAAGTGTTACACTTTGGGATACAGAGCTATAAGACTTCATACTGTATTGGTGGAGCTGTACTTCAGGAAGTGGATGAGATTCAGGATCTTGGAGTGATGTAGACAGTGAACTGAAGTTCTGATGGCAAATCCCAAGTGTTGCAAAGACTGCACATCATATTCCTGCTATGATGAAAAGTACATTGACATGTAGGGATAAGGAGGTTGTCTCTATAAAATCTTTGCCAATATGTCATCATATTGGCAAAGATTTTATATTGACCACATATTGGCTATTGTGCTTAGATTTAGTCACCTGGTTTTCATTGTGATATGGAAACACTAGAAAGGGTCCAAAGACGAATGACCAAAGTGACATCAGGACTCTGGAGTGTTGATTATGAAGAGCATTTGAGGTAATGTGGATTACAGAGGTTGGTGGATAACAGGAAAGTAGGAGATATGATAGTGACCTTCAAGTTTGTTAAGTGATTTTATCAGATTAATACAGAAGGAATTATAAAAAAAAAAGTGGATGTTAAGATGGGAAGAAAGAGAGCCCATCCCTGGAAGTTGTGTAAAGATGTGGTGAAGGTTGTGAGGAGTAGGTTTTGCTTGGAGAGTTAGTGATTGGAATGCATTGCCAGAGTGCATTATGAATGCAAGTAGTGTAAATAACTTCAAACTCATCATGATTAGACATGTTGCTGGTTGAGTCTTTTGTATGGGGAAAAAGTCACTCTTTTCATTTTTGCCTATTCCAAGAACTTTTTGCATAGTTACCAAAATTCATGTGGTATATCCATGTAGTATGCTTGTTATAAAAGTGAGCAGTTGTATGGGAATATGTCTAAATTAAAATCATTATGGCTTTTTTGCTCATTACAGCCACAATCTCATTATTTCCATGCTCTTGAAAGAAAGTTTGACTGTAGTTTTAGTATACCTCACCTAGACATGAGAACAGGATTCTGTATCAGTATGGATTTGGGATTTATAGATATAAAGAAAGGCTTATATAGCTTACTGGAAGTGGTTTGCATCCTCTATGCTAGGCTGCCTGAAGAAAGACTTAAGTTCAAGTCTAGTTGCTAACTAGAGGAACTTTTCTAAACCTTTGTTCAACTGGTTCCTGAGTTAGTCACTCTCTGGCATGGGCAAGTGGGTTTTAAGTCCCATAAACTCACAAAAAAAATAATAATAAATAAACCGTAGAACTTACACTATTTCAGACAATAACATATCCTGTTATGGTTAGGGACCATGAGATGGCATCACTTGTTTGCCACTCTCATCATCACATGGTGGTTTACTTTATTCGTGTCAGAAGCAACATAGTTCAAATACCCATAAATTTGCAAAACATAATTGATTATATATTGGAATTAAAAAGAAAAGAAAAACAACACAATTTACATCATAAATACACTAAGTACACTAGAAGGTCCATCAAATTTTTGCTCCCCAGAATTTGGTCAGATCACAAGCATTAGGTGTCTCCTTAATCAAATCGTCCATTGTACAACTAAATGGACATAACCTACAGTTCAAGAGGTGAGCCATGGTTTACTCCTTCCCACATTCACATAGGGATGATTCACATGAGAGTCCCCACTTTTTTAAATTATCCTTAGATCTTCCTTAGATATTTAAAGCTTTCCAGATAGTCCAGTTTTCTCTGTGGCCTGGTGGAAGACTTTCAGATGGTACAACCCAATCTGTAAGGTGATTATTTCTTGTCTTCCATGAGGCTAGTCTTGAATTTTGGAGTAGATCAGTCAGGCTTGGCTTTCAGTGGTATGAAGAAAACTTTTCCTGGATTTTAACCGTTGATGGATAGGTTGATATTCAAATAGGAGATTGTATGTAGACACGGATGCCTTCAGCCTCTCATTTCTAGCTGCCATCTTGCGTCTAATATCTAGAGGTGCTGTACCAGCTAAACAATAGATTTTTTCATGAGGTGTAGGTCTCAAGCAACTAGTAATGAGTCTACATGTTTCATTTAAGGCAACATCCACCTGCTTAGCGTGGCAGAACCTATACCACACAGGGCACACATATTCTGCAGCCAAGTAATATAGAGCCAAGGCAGTGGTCTTTATTGTTTGAGCTTGTGTTTCCCAGGTAGTGCGAGATAGTTTCTGAAGAATACTATTCCTTGTAGTTACTTTGTTTTGTATTTATACAATGTCTTTCATAAGATGGTGCTTATAATTATTGATTGTCTTGAGCCAGCTATTTCTGATTAACTACCAGTGGAGATTGAACTGCCCACTCAGTCTCTAGATAGGGCTAAAACAGCCTCACCTATCTCTATAAGAGAATAAAAGGCATTAGCTGATTTGATTTTTTTTGATTTTGAGAGAATAAAAATCTTAAATGAGAAGTTTGCATTGGAACTGAAAAGGGATTTCTGGATGGCAAAGCATTGATGTTAAATAAATCAGATCTCTCCTTGAGAGATCAAGCCTTACCAGGAGATCTCAAAGAGAGATTTTGAAAACAAGAACCAAATCCTGGAGACTCAGCAGAAAAATATGAAAAATATATTCATCAATTTAGCCAGGAAATCATTCGTTGAAGTTGTCTACAAGGATAGAAAAAGTATATGCTTTCAAAAGTGTATGATTTATACAGACTCATTGAGATTTTTACAAGCCATCTCCTTTCCTGTGTACAATCCACATCTAGTGCATAAAATGAAGCCACTTAATTTTGATGTTCAGTTGTGCTGAATTCCCAGCCACTTTGGAATCGAGGGTAATGAGGCTGCAGCTGCTAGATCAACTCATACTTTTTTACATACTGTTTGTCAGTACCATATGTGCGCTACACCGTTTATAAAATCAAAGCTAATTACCCAGTGGTAGTCATCATGCCAGGAAGTATTGACAATCAAATTACTCGAGATTAAACTGAAATTAAGCATTGGCAGTGTTGTCAACATCGAAAACAGAAGAGAGGAAGTTGTTCTTGCTTGGATCTGCATATGCAGTAAATACTCACTGAATTCACATTTTGTGAAATTGAGCCATGTCACAAGAAGGTTGGAGTTGACAGGGAAAGCTGTATGTTGTACTTTACCTGTGAACTATTGTAACTTTCATTAAATTTCCTCCATACTTCACTTTTCAAATACAATGATATCAGTTATATGATTGCAGTCGGAATTGATTTGCTGATCAGTTAGCTGAGGATAAGTTAAGTGAATGTATGGTTGAATAGTGCAGCTCCAGAAGATAATTGAAGATCACTAACTATCACCATAGTTAGTGATCTTCAATTATCCAACCTTATATTGATATTTGCAAAATAGCTTTTATTTAATGAGGTATAATCCTGCAGAGCTTACATTTTGTATGTCCAAATCAAAGAATTGTTTTAATTGTATCAGTTTATGATTTTATATATATATATATATATATATATATATATACAGTAAAACCCCATTTTTACGTTCCTGCAATTTATGTTTTCCTGCCATTTGTGTAATTTTCCGTTGGTCCTGTCTTAAGGCCTATTCTTATGATATATTGTTTTCCCACCATTAACAACTTGATGTGGACGTTATTTCCCGTGATTTGCGTTTTTTTCTCAGGCAGCAACACTGATTTTTGAATCGATTTCCTCTCATTCAAATCAATTTCTGCAGAAATCTGCGCATTTCTGTTCCCAGATGGTGTTGCTTTTGGCTGTAGTTTCGTTTCCACCATCATGGTGGCTTTCACTCTTGCAGCAGTGATGTAGTGATGAGCGATACTGTGATTTTTCAATCACAGTACGAATTGACACCGTGAAGTTTCATATCCGTAATTTTAAACTGTCAGTAGCTTGTGGCACCCATAACGTGTTGTGATGTGATTTTACATTCACAGTGCTGTATTGAAATAGTGAACAAGGATCATACACAGATTGTGAAATCACATTTACACTTCTACCAAGTAACAGTTGTTACTCGTGAATATTAGATATCATTGAATAATAAACCACAGTTCATGAAATATTGCTTCATTAGCTTGCTGTGTTGGTGTTCGTAGTCGCAATTCAGAAGCACGTGGTATATTGCAGAATTTCTGCTACATAATTTAGCGTGTGATAGTTGATTTCAAGCTGCGGTGGTGGATGATCCATGTTATTAACATGGAGAAAAAAAAGGCAGAAAATGTATTTCAGTAGAAGAAAAGATGGCAATTCTGCGACGTGTAGATTGGTAAGCCGGAACATGTGTGCAGTTGGTAAAAGATCTTGGACTCTCCATGTCCACTTTGAACACGATAGTCAGGGTCAAGCATTGAACTCAATTCAAAGCAATCTGGCACTATGGCAAAAAAACGAAAATATATCCGGACATCGACATACAATGAATTGGATAAACTTGTGGCAGGGTAGTTTGTTTCTACAAGAGTGTCTGGTATTCCAGTCGATGGTACTATACTCCGAACAGAAGCCTTTGAATTTGCTGTGAGCTTGAGGATAAACGGTTTTACTGCGTCAGATAGATGGATTGATCGTTTCGAGACTTGTCACAATATTGTGTATAATCAAGTGTGTGGAGAAAGTAATAGTGTTGCAGGGGACACTGTAAACCAGTGGAAACATGAACTAAAGACTATTATTCAGGACTATGAACTGAAAAATATTTTCAGTGTTGACGAAACTGAGCTCTTTTATAACATTCTGCCAAGTAAAACATTGTGTTTTAAAGGAGAGAAGTGTCACAGTGGAAAACTCAGCAAGCAGAGGGTAACTGTTTTGCTCATGGTCAATGCTGATGGATCAGAAATATTATCTCCATTGGTAATTGGTAAATTTAAAAAGCCAAGGTGTTTTAAGAACATGAAAAATCTGCCTACTAAGTATGATGCCAACAGCATAGCATGGATGACCAGCAGCATCTTCACATCCACCATGCATTCTCTGAATGCTAAAATGGGGGCAAATCACCACAAAATACTACTGCTAGACAAATGTCCTGCACACCCTGAAGGTCTGCAGCTCAGAAACATTTGATTAGTGTTCTTTCCCCTTAAATTGTACAAGTGAGCTTCAGCCATTAGATCTAGGCATCATCCATGCATTTAAATGGAAATATAGAAATATGCTTGTTGAAACAGCTGTGTTTATGCATGATAATGGTACGGACCCAAAACAAATGACCATATCAATCCTTGATGCCATGCATTATGTGGCCAAAGCATGGTTGCATGTTACTCCTGAAACCATATCCAAATTATTAAATTTTATTAAATTTTGTAATCTAGTATGTAGAGTCACATACTAGCGGTAAGTCATCTTTTAGCCTTTTTTTAAATATTTTTTACATTTCCTGCTATTTACACTTTTTTCCATCAGTCCCCTGGAAAGTGTAAAAAAGGGATTTTGCTCTCTCTCTCTGTATATATACAGGGTGTTCAGGATAAATTTGACAGTTTCGTAAGGAAAAAGAAAATCTTCTTTGTATCTATTAAATTTAATGAATTGACAAAAAAACATTACAGGCAGAGTTAATTACAATACTATCAACAAGATTTACTCAAAATAACCACCATTAGCATCGATCACAGCTTCAATCCTGCTTCGGAACCTCGAACAAGCTGATGCTACAGTCTCCCTGGGAAGGGCCGCAAAAACTGTTTTAATTTTATCCATTAACTGGGCTTTTGTATTACTGGAAGTGCGATTGGTGTCTTTTTCAACTGCGCCCCATACAAAATAATCCATGGGGTTAAGGTCTGGGGAGTTTGGAGGCCAAACATTTGGACTGGTGAAGTTGTAGAAATTTTCAGACAACCATTTTTGACTTTTCCCAGAGGTGTGGCAAGGGGCCGAATCCTGCTGCCATACATACGGCCTACCATTGGCTACCCTTGTTATCCAGGGCTTGACTACAGTTAGCAACTCCACGAACAAAGCCCGAATTCCAATGCCAGGGTTCTTCAACACCTGTTCCTGCAGATTTGCGAGGAATTCTGCTGTACGAATGCAATCAGATCGTTTGCTATGGATCTTTCTTCTTGCTACATCCTCGTAGTCACCATTGCAAGTCTCTAGTTCATGCCTGATTGTTTTTACTGTATTCAGGGAGCATTGGGCAGCAGTCGTAATATCCTTATTTTGATGGCAGGCACGAATCATCATGATACAAGTTATTCTCTTCCATGATTCAGGTGGGTTCCAGCTATCCATCCTTTCTGACATCTTGTATATGAATGAAGAAGGGTCCAAACTTTTAAATGAAGAGAAGTGTGTGTTAATACATGTGACTTACGGAAAAATATAATTAATTATAAATATGTCAAATTTATCCCGAACACCCTGTATATATATATATATATATGTGATCATTAGTTACATTGACTCGGTGATTGGATATGTTCATCTGGGGGATATGACTATAACTGAGGCTGCTGTTGATGTGAGAAGGGTCTAGGACAATTTCTTTCGATTCAACTCTGCTCCGTTCCACTTCATCATGACAAATATAAACGTTTGATGTTGTGTTCCAATCTACTCCATGTTGGCAGCCTTCTTCGTTTGTTCACTGAAAATATGATGTGACTTGGGAGTGCACTTGCTCTGATTCTATTGTATGAAATGTCTCTCTGATGTTTCCTCTAGCCGTAGGAGGATTGACTTCTCAGTCTGGCCATAGTATGGCCTCCCACAATCACATATTATTTTATATACACTGGGGAACTGAAGATGGTTATGAGCTTGTTTTGGTTGGCTTAGAACTGACCTTAGTTTTGGAAGAGTTGAAAAACATGTTTTTATATTAAATTTTTTCAAAATTCTTCCTAGTTTCCAGGAGAGCGAGCTGGTACGGTAAAGAAATATAACCCTTGGGAGTTGTAAGGGATGTCTGTGTTTTTTCGAGGGCACTGGTATAGTTGCCTCTTAATGTTTTTGGAAGAGTATCCATTATTTAAGAATGTTCTTTCTAGATATTTTAGTTCATTTTTTAGTTCTTCATCGGACAATACTGAGCGAGCACGGTGAGCCAATATGGAAATGATACCTAACTGTCGTGCGGGATAGTGATGTGAGGATGCATGTAGGTATTTTAAGTTCGAAGAGAATATTTATAAACAGAACAAAGGACTAGCTATGGATAGACCACTGTCCCCAATACTGGCCAACATTTTCTTCAAGGATTTCGAGGAAAAAGTCATCTCTAAAGCAACAGTAAAACCTAGAACATGGCTCTGCTATGTGGATGATATATTTCTTATTTGGGAGCATGGTGTAGAGAATCTTCACATCTTCCTAAATCATTTAAACAACTTCCACCAAGACATAAAATTTATTTACCATCGAGATTGAAGAAAATTATTCCCTTTCATTTCTAGACACAAAGCTTACTAAGATGTCTGATTGTTTAAGGATCTTGATCTTCAGGAAATCAACACACATGGATAGATACCTCACATCACTATCCCGCACAAAAGTTAGGTGTCATTTCCACATTGGCTTACCGTGCTCGCTCGTTATTGTCCGATGAAGAAGAACTAAAATATCTAGAAAAAACTTTCTTAAATAATGGATACTCTTCCAAAAACATTAAGAGGCAACTATACCAGTGCCCTCGAAAAAACACAGACATCCCTTACAACCCCCAAGGGTTATATTTCTTTACCGTACCAGCTCGCTCTCCCGGAAACTAGGAAGAATTTTGAAAAAATTTAATTAAAAAATGTGTTTTTCAACTCTTCCAAAACTAAGGTCAGTTCTAAGTCACCGAAATCAAGCCCACAACCATCTTCAATTTCCCGGTGTATATAAAATAATATGCGATTGTGGGAGGCCATACTATGTCCAGACTGAGAAGTCAATCCTCCTATGGCTAGAGGAACATCAGAGAGACATTTCATACAATAGAATCAGAGCAAGTGCACTCTCAAGTTACATCTTATTTTCAGTGAACAAACGAAGAAGGCTGCCAACATGGAGTAGATTGGAACGCAATATCAAACGTTTATATTTGTCATAATGAAGTGGAACGGAGCATAGTTGAATCGAAAGAAATTGTCCTAGACACTTCTCACATCAACAGCAACCTCAGTTATAGTCTACCTGACTCATATAGTTCTGCCATTAGATACTGGCATATGTGTGAATTCATACGCTTGCATTTGCACGACAGTAGAACTACAGAACGGACTATAACAACAATTCAAACTTAACTTCAGTTTACAAGTCTGTTATTATAATGGCACAGTGTTTTTATGGTTTTTTTTTTAATTTGCTTTAAGTATTACCACACCTGAAGAAGTCATTTTTGACAAAACGTGTGCTTCATTAAATTAACTTATCTATTTTCTCGGTTTCAGTCAGTCAAAAAAAAGATGAATATATATTTATGTATATATATAATATACAGGCCCATTCCATACCCTTGTGCAATGAACCTGGGCGTTATAATTGAACACGTTCATAAAAAATAGGGAATAAATAATACATTGAAATGTGTGTGGAAGTGGTGGGGGGGACAAAAATTTTGAACCCAGGCAGTGCAAACCCATAGAACGGTCCTGATTATATGTATATATTAATTTTATATGCAATTGAAACATCTGTTATGTAATTCAGAATTGACAGTTGAATGTACAGACAGGGTGGCCCATAAAATAACTTTTTCTCTTTGGAAGCATCTGTAGCTAAAACCAATAAACCAAATGAGACCAAATTTTATATCGAGACTTTCGAAGGCATGGGGAGATGATTTCCGCCAAAAAAAGATTTAGTACCAAAAGTCGTCGATGGGGGAAATTTTTGCGCTGGCAGAGCCGAAAACAACCGGATAATTACATGAAAGGCAGATAAAATGAAATAAAAACATTTTGTCGGTGTAAGTGACAGCCGTGTCACTCATTCCAGCTGGATATGTGGCGCTTTACAATGAGAATAAGAATAATAATAATTAAACTAAAACAGCAACTTGCAAGAGACACAGAAATTAATGTAGTGATTGAACTCACAGGAAATAATGTTTTATTCATCAGAATCAGGGTCCCCTGGACCACATACACAATTTTCAATGTGTTGACCTTTCTTGCGTACAACAAATTGCATCTGGTGTGCGACATGTTCTACAGCTGAGTGTATGGAGTCGGATTGGATGTTCATAACAGCTCGTTTTATGTTCCCTTTTGCATACTGAGCACAATTCGTCAGTAATTCGAAAAACTGCCTTGAATGTTCCCAATCCCTTTTTAAGCGGAATTGGTGGCTCTGCTGTCACGTACTCACAGTAGAATTTGCATAATCCTTTTTACCTGCATTTACTGAAAATATTTGACTGCTTTCGGCTCCACCATCGCCAAAATTTCCCCTATAGGCGATTTTTGGTACTAAATCTTTTTTCACAGAATTCATCTCCCCATGCCTTCGAAAGTCTCAATATAAAATGTGGTCTCATTCCGTGTATTAGTTTTAGCTACAGATACCTCCAAAGAGGGAAAGTTAATTTATGGCCTCCCTGTATATTAAAACAAACGAATACATTCACAGTAGCCACCGTTCATCTTGGCCACATTGGGAAGGTGATTTGCCATTCTGATGTTGAGTAATAGGATAACAGAAGTACATTTACATGGTGCCAGGATTAATAATATATAAACAACTAAGAACAGAAGACATAAAAGCCTACGATACTGAGGGCACAAAAAACATTCAATATGTTTGGAAAATTGTGGAAATCAAAGGATATAAGCTTTATAAAAAAAATCGGACTATTTAACACAAATGTCAAATGTTTTACTCTTATAGGGGTTAGAAACATGGCCAACAACAAAAGTAAACAGGAATAAATTACATATATTTGTAATTTATTCCTATTTATGTACAATAATAAATATAGAAAATGGAAATATATATGACATGTCTTAACAAAACCAAAAAACACAAGGTTAAACAGGTGCTGGAATGGAATCCCCAAGGGAAGAGAAATAGATGTACAGGGTGTTCGGGATAAATTTGACAGTTTCGTAAGGAAAAAGAAAATCTTCTTTGTATCTATTAAATTTAATGAATTGACAAAAAAACATTACAGGCAGAGTTAATTACAATACTATCAACAAGATTTACTCAAAATAACCACCATTAGCATCGATCACAGCTTCAATTCTGCTTCGGAACCTCGAACAAGCTGATGCTACAGTCTCCCTGGGAAGGGCCGCAAAAACTGTTTTAATTTTATCCATTAACTGGGCTTTTGTATTACTGGAAGTGCGATTGGTGTCTTTTTCAACTGCGCCCCATACAAAATAATCCATGGGGTTAAGGTCTGGGGAGTTTGGAGGCCAAACATTTGGACTGGTGAAGTTGTAGAAATTTTCAGACAACCATTTTTGACTTTTCCCAGAGGTGTGGCAAGGGGCCGAATCCTGCTGCCATACATACGGCCTACCATTGGCTACCCTACCATTGGCTATCCAGGGCTTGACTACAGTTAGCAACTCCACGAACAAAGCCCGAATTCCAATGCCAGGGTTCTTCAACACCTGTTCCTGCAGATTTGCGAGGAATTCTGCTGTACGAACGCAATCAGATCGTCTGCTAGGGATCTTTCTTCTTGCTACATCCTCGTAGTCACCATTGCAAGTCTCTAGTTCATGCCTGATTGTTTTTACTGTATTCAGGGAGCATTGGGCAGCAGTCGTAATATCCTTATTTTGATGGCGGGCACGAATCATCATGATACAAGTTATTCTCTTCCATGATTCAGGTGGGTTCCAGCTATCCATCCTTTCTGACATCTTGTATATGAATGAAGAAGGGTCCAAACTTTTAAATGAAGAGAAGTGTGTGTTAATACATGTAACTTACGGAAAAATATAATTAATTATAAATATGTCAAATTTATCCCGAACACCCTGTATACCAAAGATGTCCTGGAAGAGAGGAATAGAACAGGAGCTGAAGGAGGCTAGATGAAGAAAGAATCACATAACAGTTTGAAGATTGGATAAATGGTAGATTACCCCACACTCACCCACCCACCCACCCACCCACACACACACACACACACACATTGTGCATTTAACTCTCATTATAACAAACTTCCACAAAAGTCTACACCAATGCCCCATGGGCATGATGTTATATTAAAAAAATTGCCATAGTAAAACAATCCACTACAACAAACTACTTCTGGGTTTCCTATAGGTTTGCTATAATGAGAGTTGTCTGCATAGACCAGGAACATTTGCTATCACTTAATGTGTGTGTTGTAAGTTGTGAAAAATCTAATTTATTTTCTGTATTCTTGATTATTTTCTCTTAGGCACTGTTAATGCACGTTCATTATTGAAGATGGCACAGTTCTTCATATCAGATACCGGTGAGGTAAATAATATTCCATCTTTTTTTGTGCTATTAAACTTTTTTTTCCTTCAGCATGAAGGCAGCTTAACATTAAAAAAAAATTAAGTTATGATTATTTGATAAATTGTCTAATTTCAAAAGGCTAATGCAGTTGTATACTTCAAGTGATGTTGATCGATCATCAGAGAACAAAATATGATACCCACATGAGGTATTATTTTGTATATTTTTTATATTGTTATTAGAGTTAAAATTTACTCCATGCAAAATTTTTGATGGATTTTTAAATCTTTTTTTTTTTATATCAGATAATCTGAGAATTGGTTAGCTTAAGGCCAAAATGCAAGTAACTAGAAATAAATTTTCTTCATTTTTAAAATTGGGGAGAAGGAGTCTAGAGGTTTATGCTAATCTACTACACTTGTGTGGAGAGGGGGGGGGGGGGTAAATTCTTCTCACTTGGTACGATCTAACATCATGTTTCGTCACCAGTAACGATTGTTTCAAGGAAGTTTGAGTCCTTACGAGGCAGTTTTAATGAGGATCACTAGAGTAATTACTTTGAAACACTATTAAACTCAGAGTGACAGAACAGTGGGCAGAAAATATTCAGGAGAAATAGAATCAGAAGTACATATCAATATGGATTTAACCAGAAATACTCAAATACTACAGGATAAAAGTTTTAGAGTTGCTCCATTGCATAACTCAAAAGGTCAAAATCTCATCGATAGGTACTTAATGGGTGGAGTAGCCATCTATAAAAAGAGAAATAAAACAATGCAAGAATTACAGAGAAGTTGTCCTGGTGATTATTCAAGGTAAAAGTTATGTAAGCACATTTGAGAAGAGGCTAAGAAAAAATTGTGGAAGAAACTTGGGGAAATATCTGATAGAGACAACAACCCAAAGACAAACTGCCAATGAGTGTTGTGTTGGTTTGGGTATTGTAAATGTGATTTTAAAGAGGTTTAAGGAGACAGGTACCTTTTGTTCTGACAGAAAAGGAAAATGTGGGCAAAAAAAGGAAAACTATGTCAAGATCTTTACTAGTTAGGAAAAGCAAAATGAATTCCAAGATTGTCTGCTGTAGATTTAAACAGAGACTAAATAAAGATTCTGACATGACAAGCCATCAAAGAATCTTGGAAGCAGGGAGGACTGCTTACAGACCAAAAAAAGACTCAACTGTTGACTAGGGCTATGAAAAGAAAAAGGCTCCAGTGGACAAAAGTATACAAAGATTGGACTATTCAGAAGTGGAAGAAGGTCATACTCTCAGATGAGAGCTATTTCTTTGTCCATGGAGAGCAGGAACCCTATGTTTGCAAATCAGCAATTAAGAAGACTTCTCCTGCCCACCTTCAACTAGCTCCTAAACACCCAGCTAAAAATATTTATTTTTAGCCGGGTGTTTAGGACCTAGTTGAAGCTAGTTGTGCCTGTTGACCGTATGATGATAAGTGACCAAAACAAAAATACTGGAAGAGTGGTCCCACAGATTCAGGAAGACGAAGAACTCATATTCCAACAAAATCTCACTCCATGCCACACTTTCAAAAAAGTGAAAGAGTTCTTCAAAAATCACAATATCCAGTTGTTTCAGTGGCCAGGTAATTCTCCTGACCCAATAGAATATTTTGGCCCATAGTGAAAAAGAAACTTAGAAAATTAAATTGTGATACAAAGGATAAATTAATACAACCTTTATAAAAAGTATGGTTTCGAGATGCAGAAATAAGAAAAATGTGTTCTACATTGGTCCATGCCCAAGCAAATTAATGGACTTATTGCAAAGAGAAGACATAAATTATTAGGTCAAGTTGGAGTTTCATTTTTGTACTTTTTGGATTAATTTGTTCACTACTGTACCTTTATGGACATAGGATGTAAAAACCTACATTTTAAGACCTTGCATTAAGGTCTACCTTAATGTAAGGTAGACAGACAAAGTGGTAAGTGGCTTTTTTTATCATTATATAAAACTCCAGATTCTTACATCCACCAAAATCTCCACATCATCCCATGAAAAAAAAACAGATATTTATGAGATTCATTGCTCTTGTGTAATTTGCTATATACAGGAAAACCTCGCTTAACGCAATTAATTAATCCATCAATTAATGCGCACTGAGTTAAATCGCATTAAGCAAAAATACAACATACAATAGGAATAATTATAATTCATCCATCATTTAGCATAAATTTGAAAAAAAAAAAAAATTTACAATATAAGCTATATTAGTGGATCAAATCATCAAAGTTAAAAATGAATTGCATAAATTTTTATTTAATGTCTAAACATTTGATTGAGCTACTTTTTTACAAAAAAAAATTAGGTAAAGATGTTTGAATAGCATTCAACTTTTTCATCTTATCGTGCAATTTGTGATAGCTGGCGACCACTTTATCAAGATTTCAGAGGACTTTGAAGCTTTGTTCCATATGAGGATCAGCATTTGTTAAAACTTGAAGCTGATGAAAATTAGCTTTGGAGATAGATATTTGAAGCAACGCTTTGTATATCAGGGAGGGTAAATAATCATAACTCAGATATTCACCTTACATAAAATGGGGATCAGAAAACCCTCATGCCATTCGAGTATTTGAAAGAGATAGTCCAAAGGTGAATCTCTGGTGTGTTTGTCATATTCGGAAATTTTGGGACTCTGTTTTTTCCAAAAAAAAAAAAGTGACAGCAGTGAATTATCTGGACATGCTACAGCTGTATCTGTTGCCGCAGCTGGAATATCATCAGCAAGATGTAGCACTGCCACATTGGACTCTTATTGCCCAAATTTTCTTGACATGCATTATCCTGGATGCTGGGTTGGGCATGGTGGACTGATTCCATGGCCTCTGTGCTCACCCGATATAACACCACTTGATTTTTTTCTGTGCGGATACTTCTTCTTGGCTTTCCATATTAGGCAATTGTTTGCCTGTAACATTTTCAAGGGTTTAAAGTCTTCTGCCCATCTCCTCCTGGGTCTTCCTCTTGATCGATGTCCCTTTTAATTTATATTTCCAAGCAATATTTTGCCATCTGTCCTCATTCATTCTTTCTGTGTGGTTTTCCCAGTTCTTTCTATAGTTTGTGATGTCTTCTGTTATGTTAATTATGGATAACTGTTTTCTTATTTCATCATTTCTTATCTTGTCTATTCTTTTACAGCCTGCGAGCGGTCTTAGGAACTTCATTTCTGCAGCTTCCACTTGTCTTTTATCTCGTTCTCCCCAAGTCCATGTTTCACTCTCATACTTCAGAATTGATTTGGCTATTATTCTGTATAGTTTTATTTGGGTTGTTCTAGACATCTGTTTACTGAAGTATCTATTCAAAGTTCCGATGACTGCTATGAATTTTTGCTTTTTAAATGCAATGTCGATTTCTCCATTGGGACTTATGTAATTTCCTAGATGTTTAAATTTCGTCAGTTGTTCTATTACTTTGTTGTGGATGACTAGTTTGCATCTTTTAATTTCTTTTCCTTGAAATGCTATTGATTTCGTTTTATTTATTGAGATTTTCATGTCATACTGTTCTATTGTTTTGTTCAATACGTGTAGATTTTTCTGTAATTGGTCTTGATCATCAGCATACAAAAGGCTGGTTTATTCTTTATTTCCTATTTTAATTCCCATAACTTTGTTCTTTCTCTATTCTCTTGAAATTTTTTCTATATATATAAACAGGTGGTTCACAATTCCACGTACAAGCTTTGAAAGGATGTGGAGAGTATCAGGATCAACCGTGTTCACATAGGGAAGCATGATCGGAAATGCCACCAGAAGGTAATAAGAGGGATACAAAGAGACAGAAATAACACAAGGCTGTAAGTAGCATAAAAAAACTTTATTAGGTGTAACTGAACAGTTCAATACTAGTTGGATACATAATATGGTTTCACATTGGGTGCTCAGAGTTACGACCATTAGCAGTGATGCATGCCTGACACAGACGACGCATTGATTGCCATACATTTTCGAAAATACCTGGAGTTTCCTGGATATTAGCAGCACTGATGCCAATTCTTGCCACGAGGTCCATGTCAGAAGCAACAGGCATTTCGTACACAATGGCTTTAAGGGTCCCCCCACACAAAGAAATCAATGCTCGATAAATCATGTGAGCATGGGGGCCATGTAATGGGTCCACCACGCCCTATCCATCGAGCCCCAAAGGACCTGTCCAAATACTGACGCACAGAAATGCCAAAATGGGCTGGAGCCCCATCATGTTGGAACCACATCTGCTGACGTACTGTAATTGGAACATTGTTCAATAAATCCGGAAGAACTTCTTCCAGAAAGGTTTGATACTTCTGGGAGTCCAGCCGGGTGGTAACAGGTATGGGCCAGCTAAACAGTCAGTTACGATCCCTGTCCATACATCAATGGCGAAGCGTTGTTGTACCGCATGTGATCGCACAGCGTGTGGGTTCTCATGGGTTCACACATGAGCATTGTCGTGATTGAAGACCCCCTTCATGGGTAAATGAAGCTTCATCCGGGAACAAAACAGAAGTTGGAAAATCCGGGTCTATGGCACTTTTCTGCAGAAACCACTGCACAAATTCCACACGTCGAAGATAATCTTTGGCTATCAGTAACTGCACCCATTGTAGATGAAATGGATGCAAGGAATCAGAGTGCAAAACGCTCAATACTCTGGATCAATACTCCTATAGCAGAGGGAGCGGCACGTGTGCTTGTCTCTGGATTATTGTCCATCACATGCAACAGCTACACTTCCATGGCAGGATTTTGAACCGATCATGGCTGCCCACTATGATGCTTGCGATCCCTGAATGATCCATAGTCACACAAATTCTGATGCAAATGCACAAACATTTGGTGATGCGGTACATGTCTGTTTGGGTACCTTTCGCGATACATTCGTACAGTGGCTCGTCCATTACCATGAGCTAACCTGTAAACGAGGTGCATGTCTGCCATCTCAGTGTTTGTAAAATGATGCATGTTTTTCGTACGATGTCGATAGCTTGAATGAGGAAGTCACAATTGCTCACCTGGAGTGCTGCTGAACAGCGCCACCTTTCATTTTCAGGTGGCATTTCTGGTCATGCTTTCCTATGTGGTTGATTTTGAACCACCCTGTATATTGAAGCGCATTGGTGATAATCCACTTCCTTGAATGAGACCTCTGTTGGTTTTGATTTTTTTGGTTGTTTCATTATTAATTTTAACATAGCTTTCTTCCATTATATTTGTTATTGCTTTTGTGGTTTGAGGTGGATCTTTCAATTCATACAGTATATTGATTAATTTTGTTCTGTTGATTTGATCATATGCTTTCTCATAATCTAGGAAGGTCATATATGTTGGCAGGTTAAATTCTATTATTTTTTTATAATTTGTTTGAGTGTAATTGTGGGATCTGTGCAGGATCTCCCTTTCCTAAAGCTTCATTGTTGTTCTCCAATAATTTCTTCGGCCCATAGTGTTAATTTACTTTTAATTATATCTAGATATATTTTATAACATTTATTTAATAAGGATATTCCTCCATAGTTTCCGCAATCCTTTCTGTTTCCTTTTTTGAATATGTTTGACTATTGCTGTCTTCCATTCTTGTGGAATGTTTCCTTCTTCCCATATTCTGTTTAGAAATTTAATTAATTGTAATTGAAATGGTTTAGAGCTGTATTTGTATAGTTCTGAATTTATTCCATCTTCTCCTGTAGCTTTTCTATTTTTTATTTTTTCCAATATTTTCTTTAGATCATTTAACTGTATTGGTTCTTCATTCGTTTCTAGACTTATTACTTGTTTTATTTTAATTTTATTCTTATTGTTTAAAAGCTGGATGTAGTGATGGACCCATTCTTTTGTGGAGGGACCTTCTAATTGTAGATTATCCTTTGTTTCTTGAGTCATTTTTTTGACGATTTTATGGCTCTTTAGTTGAGGTCCATTTATGTCATGCTCTAATCTTGATACAAATTTTTCCCAGTATTGTTTTCTGATTTTCCTGGTTTCTCTTCTTGTTATTGCTCTGATTCTTTTATATTCTATTTCATTTCCTGTGGTTCTGTCATTTAACCATTTAAGGTACATTTCTTTTTTTCTTTCTTATTAAAGATTCTATTTCTGGGTTCCAGGTGGTGAGTCTTTTCCTTTTTCTTTGCAGTTTGGTTCCTATGGCTTCATATGCTGCTTGTTTTGCTATTTGTTTAATGTTTTGCCATTTTCTATATCTGTATCTCCATTTATTTTCTTTGTATGATTTGTAAGTCTTCTTTGATATAATTCTCTGTTACTATCTTGCTGTAATAACAGTTCTAGCTTAAATTGCTCCTGCTTTTGTTTTTGTGTTCTTGTGTTGTTTCTATTTCTCTGGTTTGGTATCTTAATAGTACTGATTAATAAATAGTGAACTGAGTCAATATTGCATCCTCTGTATTGCATCCTCTGTATATTCTGCAATTTTTTACCAACTTCTTTAGTTTTTCACCCACTATTATATAGTCAATGATGCTTTTATATCCTCCAGCTTCTTTATCTGTATCTTTATGTTTAAAGAAGCTGTTCATAATTTTAAACTATTATAGGCCACAAATTCCCCGAGTTCTCTTCCATTGTTATTTATGGTGTTTTCTCCTTGATTACCTATTAAATCTTTAAATGTATTTGATCCAGTTTTAGTATTGAAATCGCCTGCAATGATGAAGTAATCTTGTGTTCTAAATTACGTTTTGGAGGTTTTTATAGAATTCTGTTTTGGATATTTTTCCTTCTTTGGGTGCATATATTCCTATTACTGTAATAAATTTCTTTTTTTTTTTTCCAGTAAGGAAATACCGTGAACAGACATATTACTTACTATTGTAATAATGGAGTTGGCTCGCGTGGTTTGTTCTTTATTCGTGGAGTTTTCGCCTGAGTGTAGCGGGCATCATCAGTATGGGGGAGGGGTTAATTAAACAATAACTGTTATTGTTTAATTGGCCTTTGTGCCTGTGATGCTCAGCGGAGGGTTCTACGAGTGAGGAATGGTTTACTTGGTTTGGTTCCATTATTATAATAGTAAGTAATAAATTTCTTATTTAAATCTAGCTGTTATTATTCTTCGGGTGCTTAAAGATCAAAGCTGTATAACTGAGAGGAGACCTCCACATAGCTTTTAAAGGTATGCGGAAAACCGACCAGGGCTTCTGACCTAATGTCCAATCCTCACCTTCTCTTGGCATCCTGTTGGTATCTACCTGGATAATGAATGAACGAGGATGGGCTGGCAATTTGGGATTTAGCCGACCAAATTGTAATTCTTATTGGCTTAAACCAAATTACAATATGATGGTACAACATGACAAAATTTCATGCCGGCTGGGGCATTGCCTGATTAGACAAGGCACCCCCTTTGTTTTCACCAGGGAGCCAGGGTAAACAGCGAAAAGTCAGCTACTGGAACAAATCTGAAGAAAAAAAAACACTCCAACTTAACATCACCAGAGTTAAAGATTGGTACTATCAACATAAGAAGCCTGAATGGCAAAGAAATGGAGCTAGCTGAGGAATTAGATAAATACCAGATCAACATAATAGGGGTGACTGAAACAAAAAAGACAAAAACTGGTGAGATCTTTCTGAGCAATAAATACAAAATGTTATATTCAGGCAATGACAATCAAGGAAAAGAAGGAGTAGCCATTGTATTCAACCCTAAATATGAGCCTAATCTTCTTGAATGGCAGGCAGTCGCAAGTAGAGTGATGTGGGCAAATATCAGAATGGGGAACTGGACAATGAGATTTATTTGTGCTTATGGTACCCAGAAGGTTCTACTAAAGTAGAAGTGGAGGAATTTTTTGAGGATTTAGAGAAAGCATCTCACACAATGAAAAAGGAAAAGTTGGTCCTTGTTGGGGATCTAAATAGCAAAGTAGGAAATGATTGTGAGACATACAAAAATATTTTGGGAAAATTTGGAGAAAAGAGCAAAGCTAATAATAATGGCAAACATTTGTTGGATTTCTGCTCAGGACATAGACTGGTTATTACCGACACCATGTTCCAACATAAAAATGTGCACAAACTGACTAAGAAAAGTCTCATTGACTATGTTATTGTTGATAGTGATGTTTTCTCCCTGGTACAGGACACCAGAGTGTACAGAGGATTTGAAATTGGAAGTGATCACTATTTAGTCTTGAGCAGGATAAAATTGAATTTCATATTGAAAAGAATAACATGTAAGAAAGTTTTAAAGCAAATTAAAGTTGAGCAGCTCTCAGATGTTAACTGTAGACTAAAATACACAAAGATTATTGAAGAAAAAATGAAAGAGTTTGAGAACCGGAACCAAACTTTAGAGATTCAGTGGCAAGCCTTAAAGAAAACCATGATTGATTCTGCCAGAGAGGCATGTGGTGAGGTTGTCTGCAAGGATAGAAAAATCAGAACTTCATGGTGGACACAGGAAGTTAAAGAGGCAGTGAAGGAAAAGAAGAAAGCATGTCAAACATTCCTGGCAAATAAGTCAATTTGCGCTCTTACAGAATACAGAGACAAATGCAAGAAAGCTAAACACTGTGTAAAACTAGCTAAACAAAAGTCATGGGAGGAATTTGGCAAGAACATAGAAAATAAATATCAAGAAGGTGGCAAAATATTCTGGAGGTTGTTGAAGATGCTTAGAAATGGAGGAAAGAGTACTGTTAAAGGAGTTAGAGGTTATAAAGGTGACATGAAAACGGGAGAGAAAGATATCCTTGAAGTATGGAGTAATTACTTCGAGAAATTGCTAAATGAAACATGCAGTGATAGCACAGTGGTAAAAAAACACTCAACAGGCATACAGTCAGGAATACATATGCATACTTGAAGTAGAAAAAGCCATCAGAGGCTTGAAATGTGGAAAGGCAGCAGGAGTAGATGATATTCAACCAGAAATGCTGAAGTATGGTGGTATAAAAGTCTTGCAGTGGCTGCACTGCATAGTTCAGAAGGCCTGGAGAGAGGGACGAATTCCCAATGATTGGAGTGGAGTTCTCATAGTACCTATATATAAAAAGGGAAATAAAACTGAATGTGAGATTTACAGCAGTATTTCCCTACTGAGTGTTCCTGGTAAGGTTTATGCAATTATACTTGAGAAACAGTTGAGAAGAATTGTAGAAGAAAAGCTTGGTGAAGAACAAGCTGGATTCCAGCCAAATAGACACTCTCAGGATCAGATCTTCACTTTACGACAAATAGTGGAGAAATCATGGGAATATAACAAAGATCTCTTGAGTTTTGTAGATCTGGAAAAGGCATATGACAAGGTGCCAAGAGAGAAGCTATTCAATACGCTTCAGTTATATGGTGTGAATGGGGTATTATGTCAAGCAATACTTAGTCTTTATTTGAGTTGTAAGTCAGCAGTTAGATTTGAAGGAAGTACAGGAAGATGGTTTAATGTTAAATCTGGTGTGAGACAAGGATGTACATTATCCCCTCTGTTATTCATCATCTATATGGATCACATTAT
This sequence comes from Typopeltis vanoorti, assembly GCF_054136105.1. Taxonomy (NCBI): domain Eukaryota; kingdom Metazoa; phylum Arthropoda; class Arachnida; order Uropygi; family Thelyphonidae; genus Typopeltis; species Typopeltis vanoorti. The sequence goes on from NC_143549.1 coordinate 135,627,379, forward strand.
GAAGGAAAGTGATATTGAACATGGTATCAAAATTGGAGAAGTTATGTCAGCTCTTTGCTTTATGTGGGTGATGTTATACTTATCAATAAATCTGCTACGAGTCTGCAAGATTCCTTGATTAAATTGAATAACTGTTGTAATAGATATGGTATGAAGGTCAGCAATAAAAAGACAAAGACAATGAAAATAGGCAGAATCGTTGAAAATGTCAACTGCGTTGTGAATTTTAACGGAGAACCTGTGCAACAAGTTAAACATTTCGCCTACTTAGGCACGATTTTTAGTGAAGATGGTAAATTAAATATGGAAATAGGCAACAGAATCAATAAAGCTGGTATGGTAGCAAGTCAACTGAATAAATTCATATGGAATAAGAGTGAAATTAGTCGGAACACTAAATTAGCTGTATACAGACAGTGTTCAAACCAGTTTTAACTTATGGATCTGAGCGCTGGGTCAGAAGTAAAATACTTGACCAAAGACTAGAGACTGCAGATATGAGAGTCCTGAGAAAGATTAGAGGCGTGAACAGATGGCATCAATGGCAATATCATATTAAAAACGAGGATATTTGGAAAGAACTAGACATTGTCAGCATCCAGAAATGCGTTAGTAGAGCTAATCTCAGGTGGTATGGTCATTTAAACAGAATGGGTGAGGAAAGATTAGCAAAACAAGTGTTCTCTGCCAAGTTGGCAGGAAAACGACCCAGAGGAAGACCAAGATATAGGTGGATTGATATGGTACAAAGTGCTTTAGACGATAGAAATATAAGATCTGGTAATGTTGGAGTCTTGACAAGTAACGGACTGATTTGGAGAGAAATTGTAGGTAGGAAGTTAGTAATGATGTAAATTTTTCATGTAGTACTATCTTATCCTGTACACCCCTTGAGGGTACATGGCAGGAATTTGATGATGATGATGGTACGATCTATCCATCCTTAGAATATTGTTAGCACATTTGGATGATAACCTCTTTAAATATGTGTGTGTGATGCTATCCAGAAAAGGACATATGTGCTTTTCATGCCTTTTCAAAGTTATTCTTGTGGATCATACTTCATTGAACAGACCACTATTGCTTCTTTCTTTACAGTATACAGACATAGAACACTATGGGAATAAGGATTAACCACCTTCATTCTTCATGACCGAGCAACTCATATATAGAGGCTAATGACTTCACATCTGCATTATATCCCACAAGGTCTAAAAGCGGTCTCATCAGCAGGAGTCAGACCCCCCCCCCAAAAAAAAAAAAAAAAAAAAACCAAGGTTGAAATAATACAGGTCATATTCCCATAAACAAGTAGTCAGAGATGTCTCACCTTATTACTAAAATACTCTGGATTAGCAATAGATGTTGATAGTTTTCAGACTTGGTCATATTATAAATTAAAGATGCCAAGAAATTATATTCTTGGTTTCTTTTTCTTTATTCAAGTGTAAGCAAACAAAGTTTGCTCGTGAAATCACTTCATGACTCTTCAACTCGTATATAGTGGCTGATGGACATGTATAATGCTATGCATTACGGGAAGGGTCCCTACCCATAACATGTCCGACCTTTATTGAAGTCGCATCAGTGGGAGTCAGACCTAGAAGTGATACCAAGGTTGAAGTAATGCAGAAGTCATATTTTCATATACAAATAGTCATATCTGTAATCCCTACATGTCCATAAGGATATGTGCTTTGCATTATGGGATACTAAGGAAAGTGATGGGAAGTCATTAGCCTCTATATACAAGTTGCTCAGTTGCGAAGTGACCTTATGCACAATTCTTAACCTCAAGAATTAAAAGACTTAAGTTTTCAGAGTTTATTTTCAAGAAAAGTCTGGCTAATACTTAAGTGTTTAAAAACATTTTTAAACATTCTTTAACCTTCTATGGTTCTACATTCCAAATCAAGCCTTGTCCTCCTGGATTGTTGGCTCCATCCTGTCTGTCAAGGACCTTGAGTCTCCAGTTTGGACATTGCAATATGATTTTGCTATCTTTATTAATTGTATCTGTCTATATTGTTCTCAATTTTCCTTTTCCTTGAGTCTCCAGTTTGGACATTGCAATATGATTTTGCTATCTTTATTAATTGTATCTGTCTATATTGTTCTCGATTTTCCTTTTAGTCTTTTACTAAGAAATTCACTATATGGTGCTTTCTTAAGAATACTGTCATTTTTCCATACAAAAGCTTGTACTGCTCACTGCAACTTTTTGAATTTGATTATACTTGATATTAAGTTGATCTTTAAGTCTTCTCCATAGGACAATTTTAAATATGGATGCCTTTTCAAAGAAAGTTGTGAAGCCTTTTTACATCAGCCTAACTTGAATCAGTATGATAGTCTTTCTCTCTCAAAAATTTGGGAGATTCTCATTTTAATGTAAAACCAAAAATAGTTTTAATATTATTTATTAATGTTCATTTCTATCTCGTGACAAACTTTTTAATTGATAAAGCAATTGATATATATAATTTTGTATTCACATTCTTTTATTCGATCGTTTTTCTATACACTGATGATGTACTGTTATTTTCAATACGAAATATCATTACTTTCATTAAAGTTTATTACTGTGGTTAATGTGTAATTTTGTTGTTTATATTCGATATTGTGGGTTTTTTATAGAGTTGTTATAACTCATGGTTGTATCTGATTCCACAGAGACAATTGTTTTTTTAAACAAAGCATATCCAACTAGTGTGGTTATTGCTTTTTTTTTTGATGATGATGTGCTTGCCATTTGTTCCCATAGACAAGACACTTTGGATGCTTCTGTTAGCTACCTAAACAGCCAACATCCCAAAATTCACTTCACCAGTGGTAGCTCATGGCTTGAAATCATTGGGGTGCTTCAACTATCAAAATATACATACACACTGTAAGTACAGCATATACGTGTTTGGATAAAATATCAAAATTATGGTAAAAATTAAAAAAAAAATTAAACATGAAAAAATATTATTTATTATCTATAAAATTATACAATTTAGTATAATTCAAAATTACTTAAAAATAAAATCCATTATCATAACCCCAATAATGTTCTAAAATAAAAACTAAACAAATGTTATATCTTTAATTTAACGCTACCGCTCTCCAGCCAAAAGGCTACGGGTTCGAATCCCGCCGTGGGCATGGATGTTTGTGATTGTTTGTGGAAAAACTAGTGGTGCTGGTGGTCAACGGTAGATGGCGTTGGTGTAGTTGCGGTTAGTTGTAGTTGGTGGATTGAGTGGGGGAGGGAGCTGTAGAGCAGGTATCCCCCTCGATGAGTCTATGGACTCCCTGGAGATGACAAATAATAATAATAATAATAATATTTGTAATGTCCAAATATTTAAAGAGATAGAGTAAACACGATAAGCACTACGAACACTCTACTACTGGTGCACACTGCATATAAACAACAGTGGAACTGCGTGATGGGCAGTGCCGCATTACACTAATAGCTCGCATCTCACTATGACATGCACATGCTTGCATGCGTAGCAATGTGACACTGTGGTAAACACAGAGCTGCTAGTGTACTTTGCCCTCCTAAGTGCTACAAGATGGATTTTTATTATTTTTTATACAAAATAAGATAATTGTATAGGATTGTTGATGATAAAATTAAATATCACAAGCAAATATAAATAAATTAATAAATATATTTATATATCGAGAAAAATTGGGGGTGCTGCAGTTCCGCAGTGCCTATGCTCGAGCCACTCCTGCACTTCACAGTAGAAAAATAATCTAATACCTGTTCATAGTGTGACTTTTTTCTTGACTACTTGTATTAGAAACTATAACTCATTTTTTAGGAATGTTAGTCAAGTGAGTAATATTTATTATCCGACTAGTTTCACAGATTTTTTGCTATCGGCATCTTCAGGGATACAATTAGTAAGCGATATGAAGATAACAGACTAGGTTTTAACTCACAGTTCTAATTCATACAAAATTAGTATTGTATTGTGAGATGATACACGTATTGTCTCACGCACAGTACTTTTTTTTTCCATTTGCGGAAAGCCAACACACACACAGGAAGATGTCTACATAAACAATCACATCATCATCCATCCCAACAGTATAGTATTTTAAAATCACTTACACACACACAGAGCCAGGGCGATTTGTTCTAATGACGCAGCTCTTTCGACAGAACTTAAATATCTGTGCCATACTTTCTTGGCCAACGGTTCCAATTCCTATAAAATAGATAAAATATTACATAGGCCCATCACTTCTCCCTCCTCTAATACAGAAGAACAAAACATTACTATTCCTTTTCCCTCTATCAGAGATAATCAGAAAAGATAACCAAAGTACTAATAAAACATGACTTTCGCACCACATTCAAACTACATGTTAAATTAGCAAATCTGATCTGCTCTTCTAAGTATAAATTCCATCCTCTAGCACATCCTGGAGTGTATGAAGTTCCTTTTGACTGCGACTTTGCCTTCTAAGGCCAGACAGGAAGATCTGTTAACATCCACCCTGGAGAACAGAAAAATACATATGCTACCATTATTATGGCAAGTCAGGACTGGCTGACCATGCTTTGGATACCTCTTCACACAGGATTAGATGGAAGAAAACCAATGTGCTATTTAGAAGTTGTTACAGATCAGAAAGATTATTTTTAGAGTCAACTATGGCTGTTTGGCTATATGTGTTATATGGCTATATAGGTTAGGACTGGCAGAGAATCAATGGACATCATCAGGAGAGATAAATGATGCAAAGTCATATGGTCAGGACATGACACCAAGCATGAAGCAGGAGTTGGCTTCCTTCTTAACAAAAAAGCTAGAGAGACACGGTTAAGCTACAAACCAGTTGGTGAACAATTCATCATGGTAGCAAGATTTCAAGCAAAACCATTTGATATATCAATAGCCCAGATATATGCACCCACATCTGACAGCACAGGTGAGGATATTGATTTATTTTACAAAGATCTGACACAGACAATAGAAACAATACCAAAGAAAGATGGACTAATTATTGAAGGAGACTGGGATGCCTAATTGGGAATAGAAAATAATGATTGGGAAAGCATCATGGGAAAATATGGTTTTGGAGAAAGAAATGAACAAGGTGAAAAAATGTTAGAATTTGCTGTGGACCATGTGATGATTGTCTGTAACACAAGATTCCAGCAAAAGGAGTGTAGAAAATGGACATGGTGATCAAATGATGGGAAAACCAAGAACGTAATTGATATGATTAGAATTAAAAGAAAATGGATAACATCAGTATAGCAGTGTTGAACTTTTCAAGGAGCAGATATAGATTTGGATCATAGCTTAGTGATTGCAAACAATTTGAAATTAAAAAGAAAATATAAACCCCATCATCAGAAACAAAGAGATACAGCAAGAATAAGTGAAGCAGAAATAGGAAGAAGGTACAGAACAGTGTTAGAAGAGAAACTAAAAAGTGTGGACAAAGAAAAAAAATTCGAATTGAAGAGTATCGAAGCAATAGAAGATGCAGTTGAAGAAACAGTACTACCAGAAAAAGAGAAGATCAAGAAGAAGTGGATTAGTCAGGAAACACTGAATTTAGTACAGGAGAAGAGAATGATGAAGGGATACATCAGAACAAATAGAGGAGCAATAAAGAAGAAAGCGTAATTAGGTGACAAAAGCAGTCAGAATGGATAACATGAAATGATTAGAAGCCCAATAATAATATAGAACAGCACTATGGAGAGTATAAAACTAGGAGAGGTATACAAAATGATAAGAACCATTAATAGAAAGTGGCAACCAAAAGAGATCACAACTAAGGATTAAAAAAAACAAAGTACTGATGAATGAAGATAAAATTGTATAGCAGTGGACAAAATACTATAGTGAGTTATGTGAAGAAAATGTGGATTTAAATGTGTGAAACTGATTGAAGAATTGAAGCAGATATCACCACCAGGTAATGAGTATGACATGGACATTTTAATAGGAGAGGTAGAAAAAGCAATAGGACGGCTAAACAGCAAGAGTCCTGGTAATGATAACATTTCTGGAGAAATGATTAAATATGGTGGCAACAGAAATTGTGGTTATAGAAATGCACCAACTGTGTAACGTGGTATGAAAGGAAGGGAAAATGCCAGAGGAGTGGGTGAAATCAATATTAGTGACATACAAGAAAGAAAATATGCTAGAATGTAAAAATTATAGAACAATTGCTTTGAGAAGTCATATTGGTAAGGTGATGATATTGACAGAAAGATCGAGAACACAATTGGAAGCATACCTTTCAGATGAGCAAACAGGATTTAGGAAAGGTAGAAGTACAATTCAACAGATTTTGACAATTCGGTTAATAGCAGAGAAAGCTAGGAGAAAAAACATAAAACATATTTATTTGCTTTGTTGATTTTCAGAAGGCATGTGACAGTATCAACCAGAGAGTAACATTAGCAGCAGTAGAATCCTATGGAATTGACAGAAAGCTAATAGCTATATTAAAAGATGTTTATCAGAATGCAGGTGGCAGCAGTTAGAATAGGTGAGGATTTGGAGAAATGGTTTACAACAAGCAGAGGTACTAGACAGGGGACCCATTATCACCAAGCATTTTCATCGCACATTTGGAAAGAGCAATGGACAAAATGAAGGAAGATGCAAAAGGAATATCAGCACATAGGATGAGAATTAACAATCTGAGATTCGCAAATGACATTGTTATTATTGAAGAAGACGAGAATTACAAAAAACATTGAAACTGTTAAATGAGAAAAGTAAGAGATTTGGACTTGTTTAGAACTTGAAAAAAACAAAGACAGTGGCATTTAGTGAGACGAGCATGAAACAAAGATACAAGTGGATGGAATTGATATAGAAAATCTACAACAATTCAGTAAAATAACATATGACTTGGACTGTAAAAAAGAAATGAAGTTCAGGATTGGAAAGGAAAGAACAAATCTGAAGGCCATGGATAACATCTGGAAAAGTAAAGTGATCAGCCTATAAATGAAATTAAGAGTACTAGAGACATGCATCTTTATCAGTGTACGATATTGATCTGAAACGTGGGTAATAAATAAAGAATCAAGAAAAAGAATTTTGGCATTTGAAAAGCCTTGTTACAGGAAGAATCTAACAATAGGATGGGTACAGAAAATCGCAAATGGAGAGCTCTTTTGGAAGATACAACCAAAGGAGAATTTAATGCAGAAGATTATACAATGGAAACTGCAATTATTTGTACACATCTGCAACGAGGATCAGAAGATAAAGACATTCATGTTTGGTATTATGGATGGTGTAAACAGAAGAGGTAGACCATACAGAGAATGGATAGATAACATAAAGGACTGGTGTGGAATGGGTTTACAGAAATTACAATGCTGTGCACTGGACAAAGAAGATGGAAGAAGATAGTGAAGGACGCATCTAACACCAATGGGCAGAGTGGCCATGGTTTGTGATGATGACATCTATAAAGAATTCTTCTAACCTGAACAACTATCATTGCATTAATTTGCCAAAAATTGGGAGACTTATCTTAAGATCAACTCCTACATAACTGTAAAACTTTTTTTAAAAATTTTATTTATTTTTTACAACATTAGCAGGTGTCAAATTGGACTTTTTGATCTTTTGCCTGTTATAATTGGAATTTCATACTCATAATCACATGTAAACTATAGCTGCTGCTTTGTTACTTTGAAGATGCTGATTTGAAATCTAGTGAAATATCATCATCATTATCAAATTCCTACCATGTACCCTCAAGGGGTGTACAGGATATGATAGTACTACATGAAAAATTTACATAACCGGGCAATGCCCCAGCCAGTATGAAATTTTGTCATGTTGTACCATCATTTTTTATTTTGGTTTAACCAATAAGAATACAATTTGGTCGGCTAAATCCCAAATTGCCAGCTCATCCTCGTTCGTTCAGTATCCAGGAGATATCCAACAGGGTGCACCATGAGAAGGTGAGGATTGGACATTAGGTCAGAAGCCCTGGTCGGTTCTCTGCATTCCTTTAAAGGCTATGTGGAGGTCTCCTCTCAGTTATACAGCTTTGACCCTTAAGCACTGCCAGTTAATAAACTTTTTTTTTTTTAATAAAATAGTCCATTTGGTGTTGTTAATACTGTTAAAATAAGTTAATAACATTTAACACCTAAGCTTGTCTGATAGATTTTTTTTTAACTGAATATACACGAGAAAGAATAAAAAGCCCGATTACCTCCTCTTTATTTGATTCTGCACTCCGGTCAACTCATTTAGTTGGTTTGTGGTCATTACTCCTAAATATTTGAACCTTTTCTATTTCAAGGTTTCCAATTTTTACGCTTTTTCAGTCAACTGATTCTGCCTAATATTAATCATTTTAATTAACCAAAACATAACTAAGTGAGAGAAGATGTATGAAGTAATAGTATGCTTGTGTGTTCAGGGAGAAAAAAAAATTTTGTTTTTAAGTAAAAGCAGGAGGGGAAAAGGGGGGAAAACAGAAAAGATCAGTAATAATAATCATCATCAAATACCGATATGTAATCTCATATGATGTATTACATTATTATATTACATAATATAATATTATGTTATATTATGATAGTGCTACATGAAAAGATTATATCATTACTAACTTTCTATCAATAATTTCATTCAGATTATTCAGATATCTATGAGCATTCTAATATTCTCCGAGCTCATATTCCTGTCCTCTAAGGCATAATTACTGCATCGATCAACCTAGATCTTGTCTTTCTCTGTCTTTTTCGTTCCATGCTGAGATGAAAAAAAATCTGTTTTGCTTACCGTCTTCTCCCATTCTATTTAAGTAACTATACCATCCCAGCTTAGCTGATAACACATTCCTGAATGTAACAATGTTAAGTTCTTTTCCCTAATATCCTTGTTTTTAACATGATTCTGCCACTGATGTCATCTGTTCATTCCCCTAATCTTTCTTAAACTCTAATATCTGTGATGTCCAGTCTTTGATTATGTGTTTTATTTCTAATCCAACTATTAGATCCTTCGGGTAAAATTAGTTAGAATACATTGCATATAGCTAGTTTAGTGTTTTAACTGATTTCTCTCTTATTACATATAAATTCATTCAGATGACTTTCACCATACTAATTTTACTAATTCTGTTGTCTATTTCCATATTTAGTTTGCCAGCTTCACTAAAATTGTGCCTGAATAGCTGAAATGTTTTACCAGTTCAGTATATTGTAGGTACTCTATTTACTCCCAACCAACTCTTAACAATATACAGATCCGAAAGCTAACCATACATGGAATACCGTTTAAAAAAAAAGCCATAGATGCATGTGTGGGGGAAAGAAATCCTTGATAGAGACACTTAGTGATACTTGACATTTGAAATTAAGTTTCATTTGAGAAAGAAATCCCACTGAGCAAAGTTTTGTAAGTAGAAATATTATCTAGCAGTAATTTTTCTATTCTGCAAATTGGAAGAATATGTATTCTGCAAAGTATTGGTTTCTTCCTTGAAATTTTTAGCACAATCAAAAAAGCAGAATTTTATTTGAGAGTTAACTGACAGTTTCCTCTATTTTTTCAAGAACAACTTTATATGTTTATTTTTATTACAAATAACTAGACTGCAAACTGTTGTCTTTACTTTTCTTCAAAAATTTTTTTCATTTGGTTATACTGTAAATTAAAGATGCCAAGAAATTATATTCTTGGTCTAATCCTTTACCAAGTGGAAGCAAATAAAAAATTTGCACATGAAGTAGCATCACGACTGAGCAACTTCTATAATGGCTTCACATTAATTGCCTTAGTATTCCATAATGCAATGCACATATCCTTATGGACACGTATAATGCTGTGCATTATGGGAAGGGCTACCACACAGACCTCAAGAATCATGCAGTTTATAATGGTTATTCTATTCTCTTTAACCGCTTATATTGAGAGTGGCTGAGAATTTCAGCCCTGTACTCGTTAATATCAACATAATGCTATTCATAGTGTATACTCATTAATATGAACCATATAATGCTATTAGAACTTTAGCAAATAGAGCTAGAATCATACTAGCCTCCTCAGTTCAGTTGCACCCACAATAGTTTTCAAAATGCCCCCCCCCCCCTCCCCCTAATAACATAAGCAGAATTGTATGCTTTTCTCCTGAACCTCCAAATACCTCAAAAAAAAAAAAAAAAAAAAAAAAAAAATCAGAAGATATAATATTTGAACTTCCTACAAGCCTTGCCAAAAATTGGTATTTTTATCCAATCACCAGAAGATCCTTTTCATTACACTGATCATTATGGTGTATAAAGCATTGCTTACTATTGAAAATTTGATGTATTTTGGTCAAACTGGAAAAAACAGCTAGTTTTTGATTGATGATCGTAAAAAATATATCCTGAATCTACACTGCAGCTGCTCTGGGACTGCAGATCATGCTGGCATTAATCATTGAATTCAGTGGATGAACCCTCCCTCTTATAGAGATGTAATTTTAAATACAAGAACTTGTTTTTGGAATCTGCCACAGCTCATAAACATTTCTGTAACTTCAATAAAGGTAGCTTCCTCACTCTACCAAATATCACTGTTGATGACTATCATCAGGTGATTCTCACCTGAACAAACATGATCTTCTCACCACAGTCACAGAGGATGTCGTTAGGACTTTGCCAATGCACACTGAGTTCACTATTTTGAATTCAGTGTACATTATGTCAGTTTGCACACTTGTATCCAATATTCTTGTGCCTATGAAGATTATATTAATCAATTTACTGTTATTTGATGAAGTTAATATTCATCAATATTTCACCTTAATTATCAAAGCAATAATTGAGGTGAAATATTGATGAATATTAACTAAATAAAAATAGGTAATTGCTATTGCTATACATCTGTTTCTAAAAGTTTTTGAAATAAACACTGATATGCATCAATTTTGTTAATTTACAAACTTCAATAGCTTTTGTGATGTTCTGTCAAATCTGAATGGAAGTACAGAAAATCCTTAGTAGATTAACTTGAAGTACTCAGAGTCACTAACTGCTGCTGTATATTATTTGCTTTTCTACCAGACAATATTGTTCCATCTTCTTATTAAATTGTTGATCCATTTTACTACCCTCTCTTAGTTTAAATTGCCCCCCCCCCCCTCCCAAAGCATTACTGTTTACTATTTAGTGCCTGGCACTGATTGACATTATATTGATACATGAGTTGATCACATGGTCGCTAATTCTATCAAATATAAAATAAATTAAGCTATAGATAGTGTTTTTGAAACTGAAATTTATTGAATATAAGATCTGTTTATGGTAATGGGAGATCTATAAGGAATGTCATATTAGTATTTTAAAATGATGAAACAAGATTTTAACAATTTACTTGTAGCAACAATTTGCTACATGTAAACTGTTAAATGCTGTGTAATATACAGCATGATATACATTTTATTATCTTAAAAATAATTTTAAAAAATCAATGTGTAGTATGACTAGGTTTTAAAATTTTCAAATGTGATTAGTAAATTCATTATTTCTATGTTATTTAGATAGATGGTGTAGTATTGTTGCAACTTGCTGAACCTCTCCAGAATTTGTGCCCAGATTTAGAATATCTGGTAAGAATAGGCTGGACTAGAGATGGGAAACAGTAAGTATAATTCAATTTAATAATTGTGCTATCATCCAAGAATATAGAAACTTATAACCCTTACATGAAAAGTTGTTTTTAAGTATAGATAAAATATTTTATCTGCTTAAAATATAGCATAAAATGTAGAACTCAGGAAATAAGCTGTGGCGACGCCGATACACTAGTACATGGTCTATTTGGTTAGCTTTTCTACCATCTGGCGATCTCCAGGTCTGCTTGTGGACGTCTTTGTGCGCGAACATAGTGCTCTTTACAAAGCATCCTGTGACTGAGGCAAAACTCACAAGTTGGGTCCCGTTATCGTTGCACTCCTCATGTAGACTCTCACTACCCACGAAAGGGCACCACACACGCTCTCTCCCCAGTTTCGCCTTGAAATCTCCTACCACTAACTTGATGTCATAAGACAATAGATTAGCGCAGGTATGCTCAAGTACTTCATAAAAACAATCTCTGGCTTCCTCCGAGCTCTCTTCCGTAGGCGCATAACAGTTCACAATAGATACATTTTGAAAATGTCCCTTAACTCTAATAGTGCACAACTGATTGTTCACAGGTTTAAAATCTAAAATATTACACAAAAATTTATCACTAACTAAAAACGCAGTTCCGAGGACTCTTCGTCCTCTGTCGTCACCACTATAGTGTAGAGTCTATCTGTGTAACGTGGTCCGGCCAACGCGCCTCTTGTAAAGCACACAGTCCAATTTTATACTGTCATAAGACGTTTGTCACATTAAAAAGAGCACCTTCTTTCATCAAAATGCATATATTCCAAGTCCCAAAACAATTAGTAAAAGTTGTCGTAAAAGCATCTGAATTCCGAGGCTTCTGTGGTGCTTGTTTCGTAACCAGAGGTATTATTACAGGAAGGGTGTGGTTGGTCCCTTGCTTACCCTCCCCATTTCTCCGGGCTTGGGACCGGCAAGGCTTCAACGGTGTCCTTTCTTGACCGCCACCTTGGCTGAGTTCAAATATTGCATTTACTCTGTGCTTTATAATTTCTTATTTGCTTTCTGCTCTCTCTGTCTCTCTCATATGCTCTTTTAATAGTAATTTCACATATGAGAAGCTGCTCATCCTGTATTTATGATTCATGGGAGTAATGTATATCGGACAAAAATTTAAATAATAGCTTTATGAGGATTGACGTTAAGTTTTTTTTTTTTTTTTTCAGCATATTTGCTGAAAAATTGCAATCAAAATTAAGGGTGGTAGAAGTTGATTTTTTAGAAGTTTTGATCAATTTGGTATTGCAAGTTTGTGAATGTACTGTCATCAGCAAGACTTGTTCATCAGGATAAACTATTTTGATGTACTGAAGAAATAGTGGGGGAGGGGGTAACAGAGCCATGTTGTACCCCAGCATTGGCCGCAGTTTGAGTATAAATATTGCTCTGCCATCGCAAGTAATTGTGATAGCAAAAGTTGGCATCTCTATTGCAGAAGTTAGAAAAGAGACCAAAACATGGGAACTTGTTACCAAATGCAATCAGATACCACACAGATATCAAGAGCAACCAGTCAAGATTTCCCAGCCTTTTTCTTTTTTCATAGCATTTCATGCAAAGGTTGGTGACACAAGTAACATCTGATAATTGAAAGTGACAGAACCCATACTGATGATTGTTTTAATTAATTGGAAGGGTTTCCAATTTAATTAAGACTTGACACAAAAGTTGAGTCTTAATGATTTTCTCCATTGCTTTAGAAAAAATTAAAGTCCTAAAATTTTTTTAAGTGTCAAGAAGACGACATTTACTAAGATTATTGATGTATGAATTGAGGAAAAGTGAAAATCCAAGGGCTTGGGTTTTCTTGGTGATACTGATGCTACATATCCAATATATCATTTCCTATTGTGCATGGTATCACTCATATTATTTAACTGCCTGGTTAAATATCTCTTAAATAAAGCTAGGAGTACTATTGGAATGACAGGAAGCAGAATAACCTATTAAGATAATAATAATAAATTTAGTTTAATCCTTTATCCAAGTGTGAGCAAACAAAGTTTGCACCTGAAAGTATCTTCAGGACTGGGGTAAGGTGGTGCAACACCAGGACGACTCCTTGCAAAGGTGGAGCAAGCTACTAACACTCCTATCTCAGTATCTTCCATAATGCAAAACACATCTCCGCAAGGAGATGTGTTTTGCATTATCCCTTAATCACACATATTATCCCTTAACCACACTCCCTTAATGCATAACATTAGACATATCTGCAAGGAGATGTGTTTTGCATTATGGGAGATACTGAGATAGGCGTGTTAGTAGCTTGCTCCACCTTTGCAAGGAGTCATCCTGGTGTTGCATGACCTTACCCCAGTCCTGAAGATACTTTCAGGCACAAACTTTGTTTGCTCACACTTGGATAAAGGATTAAACTAAATTTATTATATTCTAACCAAGTGAAAAATAAACTTTCAATAACCTATCAAGAGTTTGCCGATGACATTGATTTAGTGGAGTAGAAATCAGACCTTCAGGAAATCACCACAAAGGCAGATCAGACTTTCAAAAAAAATGTCTGAAAAATCATAAACAATAACAAATATCTCTGCTTCTGATTCAAAAGGAAATGCTTTAGTAGAAGTTGAAAAAATCCTACTTGAGATATAAAAAATATTTCATCTCATATCATATCATCTCATCTCTTCTCTTCCTGTGTTATGCTCAGTTATTTGTTACAGCCAAGTAATTTGGCCTCTGAGAAACCCAATAACTGCTTATAAGGTAGTTAATCCAATCTGCATTTTCTGTTTTTGTCTGTAAATTACATTTGTTCTTCTTCTTCCAGTCAGTCTTCCTTTCTGAAAAAGTCAACAAAAGTAGATGACTAGATTGTCATATTAACACAGTTGTTAATTTAGTACTCCTCTACAAATTCAGAAGTGAGAAAAGAATTGATTCTTTCATTGGTTCAAGAGACAAGATTATAAGAAAAATTTGAAACAAACATCTCATCGGATTTGTTCATATCAGCAGATCTGTTTGCCTCCCAATACAGGCCCTTGAAAGACTTATTCTAAGAATTAAAAAAGAAGAAGATCCATAATAAACTGGATCAACATTATAAAAAAAAGTCGAATAATCACTTCATTTACAAAGCTGAAAGCAAAATGTAGGTCAAAAACTAGACTGTCCCCTGATGTATGTCTGATTGGCCCTGTTGCAGACTATGTGAGGAGGAAGAATGATGCAGCAGAACCATTTGAGTTATATTCTTTTTTGGCACTGAACAATAAAGCATGCTTTTATTGTTATTATTATGAAGCAGGTTCCTGCCTTTGGTCATTTCAAAATCATTTTTGAATTGCTTGTAGGACACATATCCACAAAAGATTAAAGGTGGATGATTAGCTTATGTATGGACAGTTTTTTGCAATATTTGTTGGTAATAGGAAATGTTTTCTATTCCTCTAGAGTAGTGCCAGTTCAAGATGCACCAATAAAATGTCTGAGGCAGATGACTTCACTATTAGAAAATTTGAATTTGAGAAAATCAACATTTCCAGAATGGTAATCAAAATGGTCCAGATGGCATCTTCCATTGGGTGAGCAGTAAATAGAATAAATGAACTTGACATGCGGCAAAGAGATTTTTAGTCATTAAGGAACAAGATCAAAAAACGAGATTCTGTGTTAGACTCTGCCTATATGGGTATGAAAATGAAAATATGCAAAATCAGTGAAAAGAGTCCATTTTAATTGAGAAAAGTGTAATGAGTAGTGCATTTTTGAAAATTATGGAGACAACTACCGTGTTTGAATAAAAACTTTAGTTTAATATAACTAAAATCTACAATTCGACGTTTCGACCTTTATGTCAAGGTCATCTTCTGGAGCATACAAATATACACAAGAAACAAGCTATACTACAATCAAACTGGTTTGTTAAAGACACTGACCAACCGCTACCACAATTGTTGGCCTGACTTCTGGTGGGAAAAAAAATAAAAAAAATAAAAAAATATATATATATATATAAAAAAAAAATAAAAATAAAAAATTATACATCAACGCTAGAGTCCTATTATTTGTGTTGTCTACTATATACATATATTAACATTATTCCAGCCCGTTGGAGTGGAATGGTTTCTAATACTAGCGGATTGGCTAGAGTCCTGACTTATGTTGAATCTTTCATATTAGGTTGGCTGAATGTGTGCCATCCAGATCCTTGGAATTTTCATACCATCTTTGTTATTGATATTTGGGTGGTTTATCAGGATTTCGCAGGATTCCTTAAATTTTCTTTCGTACCAGGTTTTTGTGCAGTGTAAGGAGCAGGTGCTTTTCCAGTTGATTTGGTGTAAGGTGTTAAGTGCGTGGTCTGAGAGGCCTGCTTCACCATAATGGTTATATTTAATGTGTCTAATGTGTGTTCTTTCTTGCATATAGGGATTGTCCGTCCTGTTTCACCAATGTACGGTAAGTTACAGGTGCAGCAGATGCAATAGACTCCAGGATGTGCTAATGGGAGGAGAGGATCCTTAGAGGAGCTGAATATGGTTTTAAGTTTAGTGGGTGGTTTAAAGGTGGCATTGAGGTTATAATGTTGTAAGATTCTGTTGATTTTTTCTGATAACCCTTTAATGTATGGGATGGCTATGGTTTTACTGTAATCTAGATTAGTTTTTGTTGTGGTTTTATAGAGTATTTTATTGACAGTAATTTTGTTATAGCCATTATTTATGAATGTGTCACTAATGATTTTTAGTTCTTGTTTCAGGGCTTGCTGGTTAGAGCAAATAGTTGTGGCTCTGTTTTTAAGGGTGTTAATGACTCCATATTTTTGTGCTGGGTGGTGGTATGAATTCACATGTATGTATTGGCCTGTGTGTGTCGATTTTCAGTAGAACATGAAGGATAGACTGCCTGAAGGAAGTCGTGTAACTAGTGTGTCTAGGAACGGGAGCGAATTTTGGTTTTCGATTTCGATGGTAAATTGTATGCGTTCGTGTTGTTTGTTTAGGTGGCTGAGGAATGTGTTTAGGGTTTGTCGCCCGTGCGGCCAGATTGCGAACACGTCGTCGACGTATCTGAGCCGGACTGTCAGTCGTAGCGTGGCGGAATCAAGAGCCCTTTGCTCAAAGGTTTCCATGTAGAAGTTAGCGCTTGGGGGGGGGGATAATGGTGAGTCCATGGCTGTACCTTCCTTTTGTAGGTAGAATTTGTTTTGACACACGAAGTAACCGGACTTTAGTACGTGGGCAAAGAGGGCCGTAATGTCAGGCGGAAATTTGTTCTGTAGTAAGAGAATTGTGTCATTGATGGGGACATTAGTGAAAAGGGCAGAAACGTCAAAACTGACTAATAAGTCTTCTTTGTCGAGTGTTATGTTCTTGATTTTGTTTATGAAGTGTTGTGTGTTTTTTATGTAGGAGGGGGAATGACCTACCAACTCCTTGAGTGTTGCCGCTAATTTCTTGGCTAGGTGGTAATTGGGACTGTCTATTCCTTCCACGATTGGTCGAAGGGGCACATTTTGTTTGTGTATTTTTGGAATCCCATATATTCTGGGGGGTCGGGTGTAGTGGGGTTTGAGTTTTTTAACCGTGTCTGGTGGCCAAGAAGTGATGGACTTTAGTAGTTTTTCTGTTTTATCCTTTTTGTTGGGTTATAATTTACCATTTTATGTGTGTTGTTATCGGCTACTAGTTGGTTCATTTGCAGTATGTATGTTGACCTGTCAAGGACAACCAGAAAGAATCCAAATTTATTAAACTGGACAAGCTGTGTAGTGATGGAACAAAAGTGGTATGCCAACTACAATTTCAAACCATTTTTCTGTTGTTCATGAAGGCAGAAGCAACATCAACCAATAACTGTGTAGCCAGAAATATAAGGATGCTGAAAAGACTCTGCTTCAGTTAAAATCATCAGCTCGTTTATGGTGAGATGTAATGGTGATAGTGAAAATATTAAAATTGCAGCAAGTGAAGCTCTTGTTGATTATCATATTGTGTGTCATGGCCAAAGTTTTCACATAAATGACTGCTTGTCGACATTGATAACCAAAATTTTCTTCAGCACGTACAAATCAGAAGCAACAATTACCAGGGTTTTATCACCATACATATTGGTGATAAAACCAATATGTATGGTGATGTACATATTGGTTTCTCCATTACTGGCTGTAATGAAGAAAAAGCATTACAGCCAGTTTAGATGCATCAAACAAGAAAGACATCAAACTTTTTCCAATTGTTCGGTACTTTTTGCCAAATTGTAGTGTTTAAGACACAAATATAGATTTTATTTCCTGACCTGTTGAAATATCTGACCTACAGTGTGCTATGTTGAAGGAAGGAAGTGACAAATTTGCCTTACAAAACATAATTGTTGCTTTGTGTGCAGATAACACAAACACCAATTTTGGTGGTTGCAACAGACTTGGCAAATATAATGTGTGGCAAAATCTTGAAACTGAACTGAAGAAGCAGATTATCAGTATTGTTGTGACACACATTGTACACAATTGTCTCCACTGTGGTGTCGGCTGTTTACCAGTAGATATTGAATGTTTTGCAGTGAAAGTATACAAATACTTCAATATATATACACAGTCAGAATTGAAGAACTGAAAAACTTTTGTGATTTTGCAGGAAACAATTATGCTAAATTGTAGAGCATAGAAATACAAGATTTTTGTCCCTGGGTCCATAAATTGACAGAATTTTAAGCATGTTTGATGGGCTTTGTTCTTATTTTCTCTCTCAAGAAAAATGCCCTGTTGCGAAAATTGTTTGAAGATCCTTGTTTCAAACTGTGGTTGTCATTTGCAAGAGATGAAGTATCTACGTTCCAAAAATACATTAGCTTAATTGAAAAAGATAATATTTCAGCTACAGAAGTAGCCATGAACATTGAAAGTCTTGTAAACAATTTAGAATTCAGATAAAGTGAAGTATTTGTAACTACTGATGTCAAAAAACAACTGAAAATGTTAGTAGATTCAGGAGAAATTAATAAGGCTAAGTTTTTTGAGGTAGTTGAGAATTTCTATGAAACCAGCTTAGAATTTGTCAACAAGTGGAAGTGCAGTTAAGTTCAAGTGGGTGTCACTAAGGAAGACACCTGAATGGAAAGAAATACAGGACAGCCTGAACGAGGAATTCATCACATGCACAGAAACAGAAGAAACTCATGTATTCGATCAGTGGACCCTCATAAAATCTATAATTGTGAGGCTGTTGGATACATGGAATAAAGAAGACATTCCTGTATCTGATAAATGGATACAGATTTTTTCTGAAATGATTCTTTATTCTTTGTCTGCCAGGAAGTACAGCACCTGTTGAGAGAATATTTTCTATTATAAACAGTATATGGTCAAAGGAGAAATCTAGATTAAGTGTTGAGAAAATTGTTTAATGGAGTGTGAGAAGTTTCTGATAAGGTGTTGAAAGACCAAAATTTGCTGCATAAGATCACTTCATTGGAGAAATATTCATGGTGTGATCGCGGTGAAAGGTACAGCCCCCCCCCCCCCCCCACGTTTACCTAAATGTTAGTAGATTCAGGAGAAATTAATAAGGCTAAGTTTTTTGAGGTAGTTGAGAATTTCTATGAAACCAGCTTAGAATTTATCAACAAGTGGAAGTGCAGTTAAGTTCAAGTGGGTGTCACTAAGCAAGACCTGAAGAATAATGGTAAGCTCAATATATTTATGTAATAAAACTTTTTTTTTATATCACCTTACTTTTTCATGTATACAGAATATTACATAACCCCCCGTCCTGTTTTTATCTTCCCAATGTCTCGTTTTTGTCTCAAGGAAATATGGTCACCTAAGTATAAAGCTGTTAGCTGTTATGTAATTTTGTCCATAAATTGTATGTCTTCTTTGGCCATTTGCATGTATTTCAGATGATAAATCTGAGTTTCAAACAGAGAAAACCCTGTTACCCCTGTATAATATGTATGAGATTAGCTAACTTTGAGATCAGTTAGTATGCATGCTTGAAAATGTGGTAATTAACACTAAATATATCACATTGACAGGGACATATTTAATTACTATCAGCCCATGGCAAATGGCAATATTCTCCTATATATTAACTAGGTTGTTATGATGTTTTAACTTTAGGAACTGAAACAGTTGAAATATAACTTTCACAATTTTTGTTGGTACAATAGAAATTTAATAATGTTGAACTTCTATGATATCTGTTCCAAATTAAGTATAAAAATATAAAGTGGTGTTATATATTAGAAAGATAATTTTCTTGAACAGCAAAAATGTAATCTAATTACTTCTTCAGTGTTTGGGCTCAGGTTCTAGACAGACAGCAGTGCCATTTACGTCTCATTCTCATCCCATTATCTGCATTTATTCTGCCTGATCATATGGATGATTTAACTGATAATCATGTAAATTGTGATCCAGTGATACAAGTGATATATGAAGAAAAGTCATCAGTTTGGATCAATGTAAGAAACATTTATTCAAATATGATATCCGGATCTCTTTTATATGTTTTTATTTGCTGGTATATTCGATAAAATAAAATACTTCTGCTTACATGATAAAATTATTTTAATATTTTGAAGATATGACAGGAATTTTTTTTTTTTTTAAAAAAGGAATAAAAATATTTACAAGTAATTGGGCTTAAACATCAAAAAAGGTTTTCTACACCACTGACTCCTTTTACATATAATTCTCTTGTGGATGATATACAAAATACACTGCTTGCATATTCTTAGATAAATATAGAAATGAATGAATTTCAAGAAGTTGTTAACTTCTTAAAAATTGGGATGGAACACCAGCCCAAATGTAACCACATTAATCACATTATTCAATGGTTGGATGAAATTGTGACATATTCATTTATTCTTTATAGGTAAAGTAATGTTGGATCAAAAGAGAAAATCCAATTCTTTTGCATACTACATTGAGTTGGATTGCTTTGAATTATGGCCATAGCAACTAAGGCTGTGAGGCCATGCAAAGAATCACAATATGTGTGTTCTTTTGACATTTGGCCTGTTATTCAGTTTATTCTGCATGAAAAACCTGCAAAACATTATGCTTCTTTATGAGACAGGCTAACTCACCTTTAATTGAAAATCCTTTATAAAAGTTCTTTATGTCTTAGATAGGATTCAAGCATAGGTTTTTTCTTAACTAAGCAGGTTATGTTTTCCAAATGAGTTCAGTACTGAGGAAGTGATATTTGTTTATGCAATCTTTCTTGCAGCTTAGAGCTAACCCAAGAAGAAAAAAATGCATTTTAACTAGAGATTTGAGCTATCAAAAGTAAGACTGGAAGAGAATGATTAATTTTTGTGAGAAATAAGATAGGCTTGAGTTTTGTATTCTTATACAGTCAGTAAAACAAAGACTATATATATAGTTTTTATATCATCCCAAGAACTATGACATGATAATTCTATGTATGGGTGGTCAGAAAGAAGAAAGGAATTTGTTAATGTGATTCCTTGAAGATCCGAGGTTTGTAGTAATTGAGGAATACAATATAGGGACGCCTGATCCAAAGAACAGAGGATGAGAAGTTGGTTCATTGAGGTTGGAATTGAACTGTTGACCAGAAGCTGCTCGTGTTCATACATGATTATAGGAAAGTGGAGCAATGCCCTTAGAAATACCCATTAAAAAAAACAAAAAACAAAAAAACATAATCAGCAACTAAGCATCTATAGTGAATTGCTGACTTCTGAATAGTCAAGCATTCTGAGGGAGGACTTAGGTATACCACCCTAAATAGGAGAAAAGTATTCTAAGTTCAGGAAAATTTGAGTTTTATGAAGTGTTGGAATTGAATAGGAGAGAAGCAGTATAGTGTTTTTGTGAATAACTATTGCAAGAATAGCTGATTGTTGAAGATACTGATAGGGTGATAGAAGAAGATGCTATCGTGGACATTTCTACAATGTATTTCACGATCAGGGATAAACACAAGACAAGAAATTGCCTACTGTGAACTGTTTGAGATATTAAGTAAGATTAATGTTGAAAGACTGTTGGATTAGATGGAATATTTCCATGTGAAATATGAAACTATGCAAAGGAATTAACAGATGGCTTTAGTGATGGGCCATACAATTGTGAAAGTTCCTAAGGAGTGGAAGGTGAGCAAGATGTTACTGCATACAATGAGAGAGAGAAAGAGAAGTGTTCATTTGAGAGAAAATAGTACAGGTATCCCTCGATTAATGCAGTTAATTAATCCCTCGATGTTATAGCGTATATCAAAATCGCATTAATCAAATCTAATAATCAATGGTAAAAATTACAATTCGTCCATGATCGAATACTATATTAATAATTCGTTTTATATGGTACTCTTTTAGGAAAGATAAAAAATGAATGCAAAGTAAATGTTTAATAAATACTTGTACCTACATTATTTACTGCAATTTTTCTATCAAAAGAAGTTATCAAGAGTTGTTTGAACCATTTTAGTTTTTTTTCTTATTGGCATAAATTCTACAATAACAAGCAAAATGACTCTCCAGACCTGGCAAACAAGCAATAAAACATAAAGAAAATACACTGCAAATATAATACATGATGGTACAAATTAAGTGGATATTGAATCCAACATTATTTCATAGCCGAATATAGAAACTACAAGAGTTTCATGCCGAATATATAGAAACTAAACGTTTCGGCAGATGCAAGCATAGGGAACCTTATGGGCAACTCGTAGTAAAGGTGGAATAAGCTCCAGATCACTTTCCTTTGTATTTTCCATAATGTAAAGCACATCTCTTATATGATAGATAAGCCTTTGGCTCTCTATTTCAGTAATACATGATGGTTTATTTATTTTCAGTTACAATCTAGAAATTATTGAACAAAGAATAATAAAAACAACTACCAAACCATACTATACTGACATCGGAGGTCGTGGTATCTCTCATAGTTGTTATATCACAAACCTTTACTTAATGTGTTAAAAACCAAACTGACAGCAAAAAACATTATGGAATATCACTCGTAACATATGAATGTACAGCTACTCATGACCTCCAAGCTATACACTGAATTCTGTAAGAATATTTATATTAAACACTTTGAATGTATCTGTCAGATCAGCTGCGAGCTCCGCAGGGTTAAAGGCGCATTAATCAAAACTCTTGCCGCGTATATCAAGGGATTGCCGCAATTTGTTTCCCAGCATTAAACAAGGGATACCTGTACAGTGAAAATAGTACTGTGAAATTTATTCTAGTGCTGGCTAATGAAGAGATTAGTTGGGTAAGAATACATGGCTGGAATGATAAAAGTAGAAATCTCCCCTGTTTAGAAGTGAGGATGCTGAAAGTTGGGATTACAGTAATAAGGCATTGTTTGAACTGGCCTTAACTGCTGTACACTGGATATCCAGTGTACAGCAGTTAAGAATATAATAAAAGAATAATAATAAAACTCACCTACAGCATCTAACTAAGATTCCATCAGGATTGCAGAATGTTAAGCATAAGGATATATTGAAAGCATGTGGCTTACGGGACATAGAAAGGAGAGAGAATATATGATTGAAAATAGGCTGTTGAAAGGATCTTGGAATATGTGTTGTCAGGGTGCTCAATGCATGTGAGAACAAATAAAGAATTCAGTGAGGTCCGATTGATACCATGTGTAGGATGAAAGGGCTTCTCATTGTGATGTATATATCATTTCAAGATTTTCATAGAATACTTCTAGTACTCCATGGAAATCGTGAAATAATAATATAAAAGAGCATCCCTAATTCAGTTAGTAGGTTTGTTCATATGTTAGACACACTCTTGGAAAGAAGTCATTGGACATCCCAAGGGTAAAGTGCATCATGTCATGTAATGAGTTACATGGTATGATGCACTTTATCCACCGTGTTTATAGCCGGTGTTAAGTTCTGAATGAAACTGAAACTGTATTAATTCATATTTTCTTCAGAACTTAACATGCATCTTACATTTTGAAATATACTGATATATCAGATGGATAAAGTTACTTGTAGATTACCAGAAACATTAATAATTAAGAATATATTTGTCTACACATCATGTTGTAATGCATTTTACTATAAATAGTCCATTTTTAAGCTTTGCTAAATTTTGTATAAATATTTGTATATTGCTGGGAAATGGCTAATTGGATTAAGTACCGATAGCCAGGAGCAAAACACGTATGCCAAGTACACTTACATGGTGGAAGGAGAGCACGCCCCACCACCACCGAAGAACATGCTAGGGGAGATTATGGTGCTGGGAGATGTAAGGTGACGTGAGCAAAGAGGGAGAAATTTAATGACATAGTAAGGAAGTGTTGGGCGCAGGATTTAAAAAGCGAAGCAGTGCCAGCTCACGGCTTTTTTTTTTTTTTTGTCGTCCTTTTCGCCTGCCGATGTTCGTCCCTGTTCCTTGGAAAGATTGTTGAAGCAGAGAGCATGGGAGCATGCCGAGGAGTCCTTGGGAGATTGCCTGTTAAGGAATTGCTCAGCAGAGCAGACTTCCTGATTACCACAGAGACAGCTAAGCCTTGCCGAGCCAGATGACCAGTGAACGGCGAGCATCTGCTTTCGTCGCCGGAGATATATCCAGTCTGGACCATTCAGTGGAGTAATGCAGACCAAGCAGAACGGAAGGTGGACCTGGAAGAGATGTTATATCATGATATGTATGATGTTCTAATAGTTCCCCAGCAATTGGTAAAGTAGAAACTTTAATCTGTTTAGTGAATGTGTAAAAGAAGAAAGACTGTAATTATTAGTTGGACATTAAGTTTAGAAGGTTGTGAATTTTATGCAAGGACTTTAGAGATATAGTTTAAGAGGGCAGTGTAATTCTGAGACATGAATGAAGAAATTAGGGTTAATTTTAATGTCAATGAATGAATGAATGAATGAGAAAGAGGAGTTTAAGCTCATGTTTTACCTTTGATAGAATGTTTTAACTGAACTGATACTTATACATGCTAAGAGAGAGTAAGAAGGGTTAGATAATTATGTTTTCATTGAGATTGATATTGAAGCAAGCATGTGCCAAAGTTTATTCATGATATGTAATCTGACTAGAGTGTAATTAAATGTTTTCTTTAGACTCAATAGTTGACTTGCCTGATTTCATTTTCTGTTGCACCGCTCACAAATAATCAAACCACAGCGGGAGGTAATTTATAGGGGGAGGCTACGACTGCAAACTAAGTTAGAGATAGATGAGGTTTGAACTCCTTCATATTGTTTAAGAAATTAACGATAGTGTGCTATGCTTAGTTCTGGTTCTTTGATTTTTCATTGTTCAGAAATCTAGGATTCAGGGTGGCGCAGTATAATAGAAATTTTCCCTGAATCTGAACAAAGGAATTCCCATTGTCCATTGGAAATCTCTTCTTCTACCCATGTGCAATATCCTTAAAGTTGTTAACGGCCCAAAGTGAATGTTGAGACTGCATAAATTAAAGAGTTAATGAAGTATAATTAAGGTTCTAACAGAAAGTGTTGAATTAAGGAATTAATAACATCATAGACTCAAAGTAAATAATATAAGCCAAGCAAGAAGAATTATAAGGAAAGTGAGGACGTAACACTGGTATAAATTGGAGGAATATGATGCTCTCAAGTCAGTGCAACTGTGTCTGGGTAAAATGGCTGTGAGAAGAGAACTGATGGAGTTTGAAAGAGGCATTGTGAAAGGATGCCCTGTTGCAGGCCTATCTGTTTGGCAAATTCTTGACGAATTGGGCCATCCCAGGTCACACTCACCAGACATGAGTGTGATGAATGTCTAATGAATGTCTATTACCAGACTGCGTAACTCAAAATATGAAATTTGGAGCTGGCAGTGTTATAGTATGGCCCCCCTTTTTCCTGGTTTGGACTCCGAACTCTATTTGTGGTGGCACAAACATTGAACTCGGAGATATCTGAACATTCTGCACAATATGGTGCAATGCTTCCTACTTTGTGGCATTTCTATGGAACTGACCATTGTCTCTTTCAGCAAGACAATGCATGTCATAAGGCTACTGCTGTAATGGCATGGTTTGTGGACATGAATGACACCACACTTGACTGGCCTCCACAGAGCCCTGATCTCAACCCTATTGAACATTTGTAGGATAAACTGTAGCATCAGCTGAGATCAAGGGATGTCCACCCCACAGCCATCCAGGATCTCATTATATGCCTACAGGAAGGATGGTCCAAAATTCCCATTGATCACTATCTTACACTTCTGGAAAGCATACCCTGTAGGATTGCTGCTGTCATTGCAGCAAAAGGAAGTCCTGCATCTTATTAAGGTGGGTGCCATGACTGTTTGTTCCTTACACTAGGTGTCACTTGACTTCTTTCCAAGCATTATATATTGTCCTTTGAAAGATCTGTGCTTGGATGTTGTCTACAATGTGAAGAAAACATGTATATGATTCTTTGTCCGTTCATGTAGAGGCTTTTCATCTAATGGTGAAATTAGCTGGTCTCATAGAGGTAGTAGGATTACATCTTAGGGAAAATAGTGTTTTTCACTATTTTGTTGTCAGGCTTGCTAGATTTTCATCTAGCAAGCCTGACAACCTTCTCAGAGAGTTGTCTGATATCATAGATTATGTAGATAGGATTAATGGCTCTTCTTCTTCTCCTCCCATAGTCCTAAATGAACCGTTGGGTCATTCATGGCTGGTAGGTAATACTCATGTCAATTGAGAAAGAGAGGAATTTGTCCATTTTTTGATGTTATCAGTCCATTTTAATCGAGGTCGGCCCCTAACCCTTGATCCCGGAACGATTCCTTCTAGGGTTTGCTTTGGAATGCCATTAGCCCTCTCCACATGTCCGAACCATTTCATCTGTCTTCTTCTGATGAGTGTCAGAATATTTTCCCCCTTTTCTCCCATCTATTGAGTCAATCAGTTTTCGGACATTTTCATTGGTTTTGTGAGCGGTATAGGGAATTCTCAAAAGTCTTCTGTAAGTTTTCATTTCAAAAGATAGGAGTCTCCTCTCATCTTCCTTCAATAAAGTCCAGGCTTCACAACCATATAAAAGGACAGAATTCACCAAGGTGTCAATTAGTCTTAGTCTGGTTGTGATTGCTATTCTGTTATCGCCCCACAATGGTTTTAACTTCTGTAGGGCCACGGTTGCCTTAGCAATCCGGTATTTAATGTCGGTTTTTGAACGACCATCTCGACTCAACGTGCTTCCTAGATAAGTGAACTTCTTTACATTCTCAATTTGTTTATTGCCAATTTGTATCTTTAAGAATTCAATGTCTGATTTTGAGGTTATCATTGTTTTTGTAGGTTTATGTATAATCCATATTTTTTTAATGTTCCGAAAACACGACTAGTTATCTCTTGTAATTCTTCTTCACTTTCTGCCAGAAGATCGATATCGTCAGCGAAACGTAAGTTATTTATTCTTAGTCCGCCAACTACTATTCCAATGTCATATTCATAAAGAGCTTCATCTATGACATATTCCAGAAAACAATTAAAAAGAAGAGGGGACAAGATGCATCCCTGTCTTACCCCCCCCCCCCCCCCCCCCCCCCCCCCCGTTCTTCCCGGAACGGTTCACTGCTGTAATTTTTAATTTCAATTCTCATATCAGATGAGGAATAAAGAGATTTAATAATCCTAATGATTTTGTTGTCAATACCATAATGTTCTAAAATTTTCCATAATGCCTCATGCCATATTGAGTCAAAAGCTTTTTGAAGGTCTAAGAAGTTGTGACAGATTATTTTGTTATGTTCTATGTATTTTTCGCCTAGTATGTGTATTGTAAAAATATGGTCGATTGTACTTCTGGACTTCCGGAAACCTGCTTGTTCATCTGATAGTCTGCTTTCTATTTTCTTTTCGATTCTTGAGAATAGTGTTTTTAACAGGATTTTGCTTGGATGACTAATAAGGCTTATTGTTCTTTAGTTGCTACATTTATTGCTGTTTCCCTTTTTAGGGATAGGTACAAGGACAGAAGTCCGCCAATCAGAAGGTCAAGTCTCTGTGTTCCATACGTCCTGGAATAAATTTAGCAAGGTGTCTATGATGATGTCACCTCCTTCGCATATCAGTTCCACTGTGACACCATCACTTCCCGGTGATTTTCCAATTTTTGAGGAGCTAACTGCTGCAATAACTTCTTCTTTTAATATCGGGTAACCTCCTTCCTCCGAACCTCTTGGCAAAATTCGTCCAAAATATCATTGGTCAGTTGAGGATTTTTTTGAAAAAGATTGGTTGCGTAACATTTCCATCTATCAA
This sequence comes from Typopeltis vanoorti, assembly GCF_054136105.1. Classification (NCBI taxonomy): domain Eukaryota; kingdom Metazoa; phylum Arthropoda; class Arachnida; order Uropygi; family Thelyphonidae; genus Typopeltis; species Typopeltis vanoorti. The sequence goes on from NC_143549.1 coordinate 135,655,254, forward strand.
TTATTTTCTGGTTATCCGTGATAGGAGTTCCATCTTCATCTTCTATGCTACAATTAATTGCAGTAAAAGGTTTGGTTAGCTTATTGATAATTTGAAAAGCACTTTTAGAATTATTTTTATTTAAGTCCTCTTCTATATTTTTGCATTCATCCAATATCCATAAGTTTCTAGCATGTTTGATTTCTTTTTTAATAATCTTAGTAATATTTTTATACTGTTCTCTATTATCACCACTATTAATATGAGATTTCAAATATCTTCTTTCGTCGCATAGGTCCAAAATATTGTTGGTTATCCATGGTTTATTTATTTTCCTTTTGTATCCAAGGATTTCTTCAGCTGTCTCAGTTATCTTTTGTGAGAAGTATTTGGTTTTAGATTCGATACTATTATGTTTCTTGAAGCTTGTGTCAAAAATTTGTTTTAATTTGTATTTATATAGTGTATTTATTTGGGGATCTTTTAATTTTTCTATATTATATCTTTTACTAGTTGATTTTGTAGGTAATCTTTCCCTCATTTTCATATTCACAGTTGCGATGACCATATTGTGGTCACTGCCAATATCTGCTCCAGGAAATGATCTGGTTCTTGTGAGGTTGATGGAGTTTTTAAATCTTATGCTTACAAGGATAAAGTCAATTTCGTTGTGTGTTTTACCATCAGGGGAAGTCCATGTCCATCTTCTGGAAGGTTTATGGGGAAATAGAGTATTAGTAATGGTAAGTTCATTTTGTGAGGCAAAATTGATCAATTCAAAACCTCTTTCGTTTGTCTCCCCCATAGCCATATGGTCCGACAAATGGGAGATAATCCTTGCTGATGTCTGTTCCAATATTGGCATTCCAATCGCCCTGTACAATCAAAAGGTCTTTTCTATTCACTCTGGTGATCGTTGCATTAAGTTGACCATAAAACTCCTCTCTTTCGGAGTCCTCGTGATCTGTGGTTGGGGCATAGACCTGTATGATGGTGATATTGAGTGGTTTTTCTCTCAGGCAGACTAGAGCAATTCTGCTATTGATAGGGTTGAATTCCAACAGAATTTTGTGATGATTTGTGTATCAAAAACCCGACATCTTCCTCTCCACTGCAGTCACATCCATAGTAAAAAAGCAAATGTCCTTCATCTGTTGTTAGCTCTCCTGTTTTGGGCTATCGAATTTCACAAAGTCCCATAACAGTCCATTTATATCTTTTTAGTTCATGTTGTAGTAATTAATGGCTCTAGTAACATGAATTGAATTTCTGTGAATTCAGGTTGCTTGATTGTGACAGGCAAAGAACTTAAGGAGAAATTTGATCAAGATAACAGATGTATAACTTCATATAATATTAAGTAGTGTTTAGTATCAGTAATATTGATTAAAAAAAAGTAAACAAACATTTTTCCATATACAAATAATTTAGACTCGAATATTTTGTTATTGTTTATTTTTTATATTTATAAAAAAAAGTGTGTTGCCATTATTGGAGTGTTGAATGATTTTGGAAACTAGCTCTATCATATTTCTTTCATTTGATGTCAGCAGTAGAAGCAATGTAATAAAAGAGAAAAGTCATAAATAAAACAAATAAAATGGACTATTTACTACTAGCAGGTAATTTAAATGCCAGAATAGGAAATGGGAAATAAAAACATACATTCAGAGATTTGGCAAAGATATATGTAATCAAAATGGACATACACTACAAAATTTTGTGATTTATTATGGTATGAGAATAATGAACTCATTTGAATTTCAAGAAATGCATAAATATACCCTTCATTTTAGAAATTATGGACTTGACAACCGCGTTATAAATAACTCTTTTAATACCCCGACGTTTCGATCTTCATATATTAGATCATCATCTAGCATATACAAAAATACAGGACAAGCTAAGTTACATTACATACAGTAAGCTAGAGAAAAAATGAATTGATCACAAGTTATTCTACTGGCATGACCTCTAGTGAAAAAAAAAAAATTATTTATAAACTACATCAAGCTAAATTCTATTTCTGATAACATGAATAAACATTCTTTCTTACAGATAGTAACAATGATGTCCTGCTTTTAGCATTACAATTGTTATTTTTGATTTAGGATCCTGGATTTTGTACAGTCCTGTTTATAGTTCCTCTTAAAAAGGAAGGTTCCGTGGCTCGAAGCTTCCATATGTTTGGAATTTTTAGACCATCATTATTGTTCAGATTGGGGTGGTTGGTAATAATCTCACAGGCTTCCCTAAATTTGCGTTCCTACCATGTTTTGGTGTGGTGTAGACAACTAGTGCTTTTCCAGTCAATTCTATGTAAGGTGTTCACAGGGCATGATCTGAAAGGCCAGCTTCACCATAATTATTATATTTGATGTGTCGTTTACGTTCTTTTTGTCTGATAGAAATTGTGTGTCCTGTTTCTCCTATATATATGGTATGTTACAAATGCAATAAATACAGTATACTCCAGGGTGGGCCAGCGGAGGGAGTGGGTCTTTGGATGAGTTGAGTAAGCTTTTTAATTTTGCAGGAGGTTTAAAGGTGGCTTTGAGGTTGTATTATTTTATCTGATGTCCCTTTAATGTAAGGAATGGTTATAGTTTTATTGTAGTCTGGTTTGTCTTTGTTTTTTATTGAGGTCTTGTAGAGAATTTTGTTAATAGTGTTTTGGCTGTACACATTTTTTTTGAAAACTATTGCTGATAACTTTTAATTTGTCTTTCAGTGCCTGTTCACTGGAGCAGATCTTCATAGCCCTATTTTTTTAGATTATTAATGACACCTAGTTTTTGTGTTGGGTGGTGGTAGGAGTTTATGTGTATATATTGGCCAGTATGTGTTGGTTTCCGGTAAACCGTGCATTAAAGATTGCCAGAAGGAAGACGTGTGACAAGTGTATCTAGAAACGGAAGTGTGTTCTGTCTTTTAATCTCAATTGTGAACTGTATGTGTTTGTCTTGTTTGTTTAGGTGGCTAAGGAATGTGTCTAGTGTCTGCAGGCCATGGTGTCAGATCGCAAAAACATCGTCAACGTATCTAAGCCAGACTTTGGGTTTTAAAGGAGAGGAACCTAAAGCAAGTTGCTGAAAATGTTCCATATAAAAGTTAGCAATGGGGGGGGGGGGAGGAATAATGCTGTGCCTTCTTTTTGTAGGTAGAAAGCATTTTGCCATACAAAATAACTGAATGCAATACATGTGCAAAGAGCGAACTGATATCTGGAGGGAATTTGTTCTGTAAAACAGTTATTGTGTTATTGATTGGGACATTCATAAAGAGAGCAGAGACGTCGAATTACGAATGTTCCAATCAATGACACTATGTTTCTTTTGCAGAACAAATTCCCTCCAATTATCACAGCCCTCTTTGCATATGTATTGCGTTTGGGTTATTTTGTATGGCAAAACGCTTTCTACCTACAAAAAGAAGGCACAGCCATGGGCACACCATTATTCCCCCCCCCCCATTGCTAACTTTTATATGGAATATTTTCAGCAACTTGCTTTAGGTTCCTCTCCTTTAAAACCCAAAGTCTGGCTTAGATACGTTGACGATGTTTTTGCGATCTGATACCATGGCCTGCAGACACTAGACACATTCCTTAGCCACCTAAACAAACAAGACAAACACATACAGTTCACAATTGAGATTAAAAGACAGAACACACTTCCGTTTCTAGATACACTTGTCACACGTCTTCTTCTGGCAATCTTTCCTGCACGGTTTACCAGAAACCGACACATACTGGCCAATATATACACATAAACTCCTACCACCACCCAACACAAAAACTAGGTGTCATTAATAATCTAAAAAAACAGGGCTATGCAGATCTGCTCCAGTGAACAGGCACTGAAAGACAAATTAAAAGTTATCAGCAATAGTTTTCAAAAAAATGTCTACAGCCAAAACACTATTAACAAAATTCTCTACAAGACCTCAATAAAAAACAAAGACAAACCAGACTACAATAAAACTATAACCATTCCTTACATTAAAGGGACATCAGATAAAATAATACAACCTCAAAGCCACCTTTAAACCTCCTGCAAAATTAAAAAGCTTACTCAACTCATCCAAAGACCCACTCCCTCCGCTGGCCCACCCTGGAGTATACTGTATTTATTGCATTTGTAACATACCATATATATAGGAGAAACAGGACACACAATTTCTATCAGACAAAAAGAACGTAAACGACACATCAAATATAATAATTATGGTGAAGCTGGCCTTTCGGATCATGCCCTGTGAACACCTTACGTAGAATTGACTGGAAAAGCACTAGTTGTCTACACCACACCAAAACATGGTAGGAACGCAAATTTAGGGAAGCCTGTGAGATTATTACCAACCACCCCAATCTGAACAATAATGATGGTTTAAAAATTCCAAACATATGGAAGCTTCGAGCCACGTAACCTTCCTTTTTAAGAGGAACTATAAACAGGACTGTACAAAATCCAGGATCCTAAATCAAAAATAACAATTGTAATGCTAAAAGCAGGACATCATTGTTACTATCTGTAAGAAAGAATGTTTATTCGTGTTATCAGAAATAGAATTTAGCTTGATGTAGTTTATAAATAATTTTTTTTTTTTTTTTTCACTAGAGGTCATGCCGTAGAATAACTTGTGATCAATTTATTGTTTCTCTAGCTTACTGAATGTAATGTAACTTAGCTTGTCCTGTATATTTGTACATGTTCCAGATGATGATCTTAACATGAAGATCGAAACGTCGGGATATTAAAAGAGTTATTTATAACACGGTTGTAAAGTCCATAATTTCTAAAACGAATGCTGATCATAATAATAAATTTAGTTTAATCCTTTATCCAAGTGTGAGCAAACAAAGTTTGCGCCTGAAAGTATCTTCAGGACTGGGGTAAGGTGGTACAACACCAGGGAAACTCGTTGCAAAGGTGAAGCAAGCTACCAACACTCCTATCTCAGTATCTCCCATAATGCAAAACACATCTCCTTGCAGATATGTATAATGTTATGCATTAAGGGAAAGGCCACTACCCAGACTAGTTTCGACCTTTATTGAGGTCTCTTCAGTGGGAGCCAGGCCCAAGTGCAGATACCAAGGCAGAAGCATTAGCAAGGTCATCTCTATCTATAGGAGTTGCCAAATGGTGTGCCACCTTTTTAATAAATTACTCTGGATTTAGAGAAAGATGTTGAAAGTTTATTTTTCACTTGGTCAGACTATAGTAAATTTAGTTTAATCCTTTATCCAAGTGTTGTACCACTTTACCCCAGTCCTGAAGATACTTTCAGGTGCAAACTTTGTTGGCACACATTTGATAAAGGATTAAACTAAATTTATTATAGTCTGACCAAGTGAAAAATAAACTTTCAACATCTTTCTCTAAATCCAGAGTAATTTAATAAAAAGGTGGCACACCATTTGGCAGCTCCTATAGGAGGAGGAGATGACCTTGCTAATGCATCTGCCTTGGTATCTCCACTTGGGCCTGGCTCCCACTGAAGAGACCTCAATAAAGGTCGAAACTAGTCTGGGTAGTGGCTCTTCCCTTAATGCATAACATTATACATATCTGCAAGGAGATGTGTTTTGCATTATGGGAGATACTGAGATAGGACAGTTGGTAGCTTGTTCCACTTTTGCAAGGAGTTGCCCGGTGTTGTACCACTTTACCCCAGTCCTGAAGATACTTTCAGGCAGGCGCAAACTTGTTTGCACGCTTTTGAATGCTGATCACCGTGTAACCCTAAAAGAAAGGAGCATAAATATACCCAGTCAACCAGAGGATATAAATCAGTTACATCCTCTTGTTGTAACTGATTGGATTTAAGACAATAATTGGATTTAAACCAAAACAACTAAAAATAAATAAATTAAAAAATGACTATCAACGAAGAGCTACAAAATTTCTTCCTTACAAGATCTCCATACTGGGCAACAGTATCAAATATGCACTGATTTAAAAATAGAAACTACACAAGAATCAGATGATATAAAAAAGGAATGGGAAAATCTGAAAAAAAATTGTGACAAAAGCAGCAACAAAAAGCTATGGAATAAAGAGTAAATAGAATAGAAAAAAGAGGTGCTTAAGGGTCAAAGCTATATAACTGAGAGGAGACCTCCACATAGCCTTTAAAGGAATGCAGACAACCAATCGGGTTCTGACCTAATGTCCAGTCCTCACGTGGTGCACACTGTTTGGTATCTACCTGGATACTGAATGAATGAGGATGGGCTGGCAATTTGGGATTTAGCTGACCAAATTGTATTCTTATTGGCTTAAACCAAAATATCAAATGATGGTACAACATGACAGAATTTCATGGCAGCTGGGGCGTCACCCAGTTAAACAAGCCTCCCTGTTGTTTTTGCCAGGGAACTAGGGCAAACAGCGAAAAGTCAGCTACTGGCTGAGGAATTGGATAAGTACAGATTGACATAATTGGTGTGACTGAAACAAAAAAGACAAAAACTGGTGAGATCTTTCTGAGCAATAAATACAAAATTCAGGCAATGACAATCAAGGAAAAAGAAGGAGTAGCCATAGTATTCAACACTAAATCCGAGGCTAATCTTCTTGAATGGAAGCTAGTCTCAAGTAGAGTGATCTGGAAAAATATCAGAATGGGGAAGTGGACTACGAGACTTATTTGTGCCTATGGTCCCACACGAGGTTCTACTAAGGTTAGAAGAGGAGGAATTTTTTGAGGATTTAGAGAAAGCAACTGACATAATGAAAAAGGAAAAGTTGTCCCTTGTTGGTGATCTAAATAGCAGAGTAGGAAATGATTGTCAGACATGTAAAACTATTTTGGGAAAATTTGGAGAAAAGAGCAAGGCTAATAATAATGTAAATACTTGTTGGATTTCTGCTCTGGACATTGACTAACACAATGTTCCAACATAAAAATGTACATAAATTCACATGGAGCAAAGAGACAAGGAATAAGAAAAGTCTCATTGACTATGTTGTTGTTGATAGTGATGTTTTCCCCTCTGGTGCAGGACACTAGAGTGTACAGAAGATTTGAAATTGGAAGTGATCTCCATTTAGTCTTGAGCAGGATAAAATTGAATTTCATATCAAAAACAAGAACATGTAAGAAAATTTTAAAGGGAATAAATGTTGAGCAGCTCTCAGAAGTGAGCTATATACTAAAATACACAAACATAATTGAAGAAAAAAATGAAAGAGTTTGAGAACAGGAACCAAACCTTGGAGATTGTGGCACCCTGAGGAAAACACTGATTGATTCAGCTAGAGAGGCATGTGGTGAGATTGTCTGTAAATAGAAAAAGCTGAACTCTATATTGTGGACACAGGAAGTTAAAGAAGCAGTGAAAGAAAAGAAGAGCGCATGTCTTCCTTCAAATAAGTCAGCTTGTGCTCTCAGAGAATACAGTGGCAAAGGTAAGAAAGCTAAACAGTGTATAAATCTAGTTAAACAAAAGTCATGGGAGGACTTTGGCAAGAACATAGAAAATAAATATCAAGAAGGTGGCAAAATATTCTTGCGGTTGTTGAAGAAGCTTAGGAATGGAGGAAAGAGTATTGTAAAAGGAGTTAGAGATGATAAAGGTGACATGGATACGAGAAAAAATTATATCCTTGAAGTATGGAGTAATTACTTTGAAAAACTGCTAAACGAAACAAGCAGTGATGACAGCACAGTGATAAAAAAAACACTCACCAGTCAGGTATATACATCTATACTTGAAGTAGAAAAAACCATTAAAAGCCAGAAATGTGGATAGGCAGCAGGAGTAGATGATATTCAACCAGATATATATACTCAAGTATGGAGGTATAAAAGTCTTACAGTGGCTGCACTGCATTCAAAAAGCTTGGACAGAGGGACGAATTTCAGATGATTGGAGTTGAGCTCTCATAGCACCCATATATAAAAGGGAAATAAAACTGAATGTGAGAATTACAGAGGTATTTCCCTACTGAGTATTCCTGGTAAGATGTATGCAACTGTACTTGAGAAATGGTTGAGAAGGATTGTGAAAAGAAGCTTGGTGAAGAACAAGCTGGATTCAGGCCAAATAGAGGCTGCCAGGATCAGATTTTCACTTTACAACAGATAGTTGAGACATCTTGGGAATATAACAAAGATCTGCATTTAAGTTTTGTAGATCTGGAAAAGGCATATGACAAGGTGCCAAGAGAGAAGCTATTCAAAACACTATAGTTATGTGGTGTCAATGAGGCATTATATCATGCAATACTTAGTCTTTATTTGAATTGTAAATCAGCAATTAGAATTGAAAGAAGTACAGGTAGTACAATGCAGACGATGTGATACTTCTAAATAAATCCGCTACAAGTCTGCAAGATTCCCTGACTAAATTGAATAACTGTTGTAGTAGATATGGTATGTAAATCTGCAATAACAAGACAAAGACAATGAAAATAGGTAGAAACATTGAAAATATCAACTGCATTGTGAATGGAGACCCTATAGAACAAGTAAAACATTTTAGCTACTTAGGCACGATTTTTAGTGAAGAAGATAAGTTAAATATGGAAATAGACACAGAATCAACAAAATTGATATGGTAGGCAGTCAACTGAATAAATTTATATGGAATAAGAGAGAAATTAGCCAAAACACTAAATTAGCTGTATACAAGACAGTGCTCAAACCAATTTTAACTTATGGATCTGGAAAGCTGGGTGAGAAGTAAAACACTTGACAAAAGACTAGAGACCACAGATATGAGAGTCCTGAGAAAGATTAGTTGCATGAACAGATGGCATTGATAGCAATATCATATTAAAAACGAGGATATTAGGAAAAAACTTAATATTGTCAGCATCCAGGAATGCATTAACAGAGCTAACCTCAGGTGGTATGGTGACTTAAACAGAATCAGAGAGGAAAGATTAGCAAAACAAGTGTTCTCTGCCAGGTTGGCAGGAAAAAGACTCAGAGGAAGACCAAGATATAGATGAATTGATACAGGAAAAAGTGCCTTAGAAGATTGAAATGTAAGATCTGACAACATTGGTCTTGACATGTAACAGACTGATTTGTTGAAAATTGTAGATAGGAAGTTAGTAATGATGTAAATTTTTCATGTAGTACTATCATATCCTGTACACCCCTTGAGGGTACATGTCAGGAATTTGATGATGATGATGGAATAGAAAACAAGGACTATGAAACTGGAACAAAGAAATAGAAAAGCTAATAAAAAAAAAAAATTAAAAAGTCTAAATTCCATGACAATAGAAATAGAAATAGAAATAGAGTACCAAAGAATCAGTGCAATTGCAAAATGAGAAGGGAAAAAACTAGGAAGCAATTTTGTAACAGAACTAGAAAATGATATATGTAAACCAGTAATTTATAAAAGAATAAAATACATAAACAAAGACATAAAAGAAAAGGTAAAATTACAAACATTAGATTGAGAAAAATGGGTGATATCTTTCCAAAATCTCTGGGCTGATGATCATAAAGAAGTAAAATTTTATACCACAAAGAAAGAACTAACAGAAAATATTACAGTGACAGAACTAAAAAAAAAATATAATAAATAAGTTGAAAAATGGGACCACCAGCAGAAGATAATATAAACATGGAACTGTACAAAAATGCAAGTGAAAAATTTAATAGAAGACTCCTGAAATTCTTTAATATGGTCTGGATTTCTGGAACAACTCCAAGCCCTTGGGAAAAAAGCACTGGTTATTCCAATTTATAAAAAATGAAATAAAGATGACTGCAATAACTATTGGAGAAAGAATTAATCTTCTAAATGCACAGTACAAAATACTGTATATTCACAAATATTAACAGAGAAGCTAAACAGTTGTAAAAAAACAAACTACTAGAATAACAGAATTGATTCCGAAAAGGCTGATCTTGATTAGACTCAAATTTTTCCTTTTAAATTATTAATAGAAATGAGAAGAGAATTCAAAAAAGAAACACACCATGGCCTTCATTGATTATGAAAAATCCTCTGAAAAAAATTAATAGAGGAAAATTATTTAAATTATTAATTGATCTAAATACACCAAACCAGCTCTTAAATTCTGTTTAAGAAATATATACATGAAATAAAATAGCAGGCAAATTGGAACAAATATCATAATGGAAAGACACATAATGGAAAAACACATAACAAAGAGTAGTGCAGCAAGGATGTACCTTATCACCTCTACTTTTTATTATATATATAAATAAAATCGGGAAACAGCATAACCCATTTGGTATACAAATAATCTCACAAATAAAGATAAATACACTATTATTTGCAAATGATAAAATTGTATTAGCTACACCAGAAGATGATTTACAAAAATCAGCAAAAGCATTAAATAAAATTTCAGGAAATATAAATTAAAGATGCAAAGAAATTATATTCTTGGTTTAATCCTTCTTAATCCCAACTGTGTAAGCAAACATGCAGAGTTTACATGTAAAGTATCTTCACAACTGAGCTACTTGTATATAGAAGCTAATGATTTCACATCAATTGCCTTGGTATTCCATAATGTTATTCTCTGTTCTATGCTATAAAAGTAGGCACACACACCAAGGGATTGTGTGTGTCTATGTGTAATTCATGCAATAATACCTGACAACAGTAAACAATAATGGGCCAAGAACTAGAGAGGCCATGATTATTTGCATCCAGCAGTGTTCATCACAGAAATTGATGACCTGCTGAGATATTTACTCAATTGTAATAAATTATAATAGAGAGGAAATTACATCATTTAGTGCTGCCATAGTAGCCTGAACACTCCTTGAGGGTACATATCAGGATATTGATGATGATGAGTAGGAGGAAATTACATTTTTGTTTAAACCCTATACCCAAGCTTAAGTAAATGCAGTTTTTCATGTCAAGTATCTTCATAACTAGGCTGCTTGTATATAGAGGCTGTTGAATTCACATCAATTGCTTTAGTATCCTGTAATGCAAAGCTCGCTTCCTCACAAACATATGTGTTACTATGCATTACGGGGAGGAACACCACCAGACCAATTTTAACCTTTATCAGTGTCTTCTCCCAGTGTGATATAGACCCAGGAATATACTGAAGTGAATTCTATCAGTGCAGAAGTCATACAATATGAATGGTATTTCCCATATATTGAGGAGAAATACTTTTACATAAAAATAAATATATATATAAGGAGGTATCCAAAAATAACAGGAATTATTTTTAAAAAAAATTTAATTAAAGTTTATAATATCATATTCTAGTCTCCTTCAAAATACTCTCCATGTGAGTCAATGCACTTGTCCCAACATGTTTTCCACTGCTGGAAGCAGTTCTGTAATGGCTCAACTGGAATACTGTTTATGGCTTCCAGCGACTTTTCTTTCACTTTGTCTAGATCAACAAATCACTGCACTTTCATGGTTTTCTTTATTTGTGGCAATAAAGAAAAAAGCTACACGGGGAGAGAGATCGACAAACAGGGAGGATGGGGAATAACCACCATGTTGTTTTTTGTCAAGAACTGTTGGACAGACTGTGGACTGGGGCATTATTGTGGTGTAGCAACCAATCTCCACTACTCCACATTTCTGGCCATTTTTTTTGCATACTATCACACAGTATTCTCAAAACGCTGACATAAAAATGTTGGTTCACTGTCTGTCGAGGAGGAACAAATTCTTTGTGTACAATTCCATTCACATCAAAAAACAAATCAACATTGTCTGTACGTTTTGTCGAACTTGATATGCCTTCTTGGGTCTCAGTGAATTTGCATGTTTCCATTGGCTTGATGCTTGTTTTGTTTCTGGATCATAACTGTAGCACCAAGACTCATCCCCAGTCACAACTTTTGAACGAAAGTTTTGGTCATTAAGAACTTGCTCCTTCAAATTGCAGCAAGCATTCATACAATTTTTTTTTTTTTTTTTTTTTTTTTTTTTGTTTTAATCCTCTGTGAGCAAATGAGGCACAAATTCAGCAGACACAGGTTTCATATATAAATCTGTTAAAATTCGTTTGCATGAACTACATTACAAAGTCTTCTCTTCAAAAATTTGCTCAGTGGTCTTTCGATGATCTTCTGTGATTGCCTGGCAAACCTTTTTCATTGTTCTTATCATTTCTGTTTGCCGAACACTGGCCATATTGTAGTTGGTCTTCAACTGATAGAAATGGGAAAAACCACTCGTAGACCTTGTTTTACCTAAAGTGTCATCCTTAAAGGCTTACTGAACCGTAACAATAGGTTCAGCTGCAGTTTTACTCAAAAGAAAACAAAATTTCATGCACACACTCTCTGTTCCTTGTGGTCAGCCATCACAAAATCGCTATACTTGCTTGTAAGCACTACCAAAAAAAAAAAGCAGCCAAAACAACGAACCAGTTCACACAGGATGACAGCACTTACCAGACGGCACAGAAAACTGCACACTCACAATGCCTAGTAGTAAATCTAACTTGAAAATGTGAGCGTGCCAAATTCGGATTCCATTTATCTCTGTATACTCCCTTGTGTGTGTATATATATATATACAGGGTGTTCGGGATAAATTTGACAGTTTCGTAAGGAAAAAGAAAATCTTCTTTGTATCTATTAAATTTAATGAATTGACAAAAAAACGTTACAGGCAGAGTTAATTACAATACTATCAACAAGATTTACTCAAAATAACCACCATTAGCATCGATCACAGCTTCAATTCTGCTTCGGAACCTCGAACAAGCTGATGCTACAGTCTCCCTGGGAAGGGCCGCAAAAACTGTTTTAATTTTATCCATTAACTGGGCTTTTGTATTACTGGAAGTGCGATTGGTGTCTTTTTCAACTGCGCCCCATACAAAATAATCCATGGGGTTAAGGTCTGGGGAGTTTGGAGGCCAAACATTTGGACTGGTGAAGTCGTAGAAATTTTCAGACAACCATTTTTGACTTTTCCCAGAGGTGTGGCAAGGGGCCGAATCCTGCTGCCATACATACGGCCTACCATTGGCTACCCTTGTTATCCAGGGCTTGACTACAGTTAGCAACTCCACGAACAAAGCCCGAATTCCAATGCCAGGGTTCTTCAACACCTGTTCCTGCAGATTTGCGAGGAATTCTGCTGTACGAACGCAATCAGATCGTCTGCTAGGGATCTTTCTTCTTGCTACATCCTCGTAGTCACCATTGCAAGTCTCTAGTTCATGCCTGATTGTTTTTACTGTATTCAGGGAGCATTGGGCAGCAGTCGTAATATCCTTATTTTGATGGCGGGCACGAATCATCATGATACAAGTTATTCTCTTCCATGATTCAGGTGGGTTCCAGCTATCCATCCTTTCTGACATCTTGTATATGAATGAAGAAGGGTCCAAACTTTTAAATGAAGAGAAGTGTGTGTTAATACATGTAACTTACGGAAAAATATAATTAATTATAAATATGTCAAATTTATCCCGAACACCCTGTATATATATATGTATGTATATATGTAATAATAAAAGAACCCTCAGCCCATGCATTGCACAAATTTATACATTTGAAAGTAACATATCGTCAACATAGAAGATGTCAAAGGCATTTTTTATGTTTCTTCAAATTAGTCAGTTAATTTTCAGGACTCTAATATTGTCAGATATTTTGGCCTGCTGGGTGAGACACTTTAAATACATCGAACCAACTAGATATTTGTTTTTCCCTGTGTTATTTTCTTACCATTCTGGTATCAAACCACTGTTTTGCTAATCTCTCTTTCTTCTGTCATTCTATTTAAGTGACCATGCAACTTAGATTAGCTCTGCTCACACATTTCTGAATGCTAACAATGACAAGTTACTTCCTAATATCTTCATTTTTAATATGATTCTGCTTTTGATACCATCTGTTTCTATTTTCCTGTTTTTTTTTTCTTTCTCAGAACTCTCATTATTTGTGGTCTCCAGTCTTTGATCAACTGTTTTATTTCTGACCCACTTTTCAGATCCATAGATTAAAATTGGTTTCACTATCTTACATGCAGCTGCGTTAGTGTTTTGAATAATTTCTTTCTTATTCCATATAAATTTATTCAGTTAACTTCATCCATGCAACTCTTGCTTGTTTCTGTTTACATACATATGCATCTCACTGAAACTTGTTCCTAAATATCTGACATATTTTACTGATTTTGTCAAGTTTTCCATTAGAATGCAAGTGATGATTTCAATGTTGCTCCCCATAGTCTTTGTCTTTTTATATATTGTTTGGGATGAAAATCAGCATGATTTTCATATAAACAGATGGTATCAAAATTATTACAGCACATCTTGAAGACTTATACTGAATTTATTGCAGAGTATATTATCTGCATAAAGTAAAGAGCTGAAATTATTATCATTATTCTTAAGAGAGAGAGACCTCCAGGGAGTCAAGGGCTCATCGAAGGAGGCCACATACAACACATTAGCTATCATACTTCACACTGCTTGTACACACAACATCAATGACAATCCATTCCAATCATGTACCACTCTATGAGAGAAAAATCTAGCCCCCCCCCCCCCTCTTAGCAGCATTCATTCTCAGCTGCCAAGGATGCCCTCTTGTCCTATCCCCATCCTCCATAAAATGAAAAATTCCATCGACTAAAATCGTGTATGACCCTTTAGAAATTTGTAAGTCTCAATCATATCACCCCTTTTTCTTCTGTTTGCTAGTGTCTATAGTCTACAAATTCTTATAATCAGTATTCCACGATCCTGATATCATTTTTACACTCTCCTTTTCACTCTCTCCACTGAATCAAAATCACAGAAACCAGGAGACCAGACCTGCATACAATAGTCCAAGTTATTATTAAGGCCTTGGAAAACAGTAAAATGCCATCCTTATCTTTACATTCAAAAGTTGATTTCAGCATTGCAATTATCTTTTAAATTATATTTGCAGTCTACTACATGACCCCTGAACTTCAACTTACTATCTACTAACACTCCAAGATCCTGATCAGTTTCTTCTAGCATAATCCCACCAATATGATAAGACATTGGATATCTAATCATGCCAAAGTGCAAGACTTTACATTTACTGACATTTAACTAATATTCATTTTCTCATGCCCACAATTCCACCCTATTCATTCTGCAAGTACTGCACATATCAGCAGCATTTCTGATTACCCTACCTATCTTTGTATCATCAGCAAATAGCTGTATGTCACCTGACAAATCCTTCCCAATGTCATTAATGTACCGATTGAATAACAGTGGAACAAGTACTGATCCTTGTGGTACACCATTGGTATGATAAGATCTTAAATCTTGCAGACATACATTCTCCATATACTCCACTTTTTAATACCTGTTAGTCAGCCATTCTCTTATTCATGCTAATATTCTATAACCCAAACCCATTTTCTCCAATTTATGAAACAGTCTATCATGCTGTATTCTGTCAAAAGTTAGCAAAATCCAAAAGTATCATGGTGTATCCATTTCCCTTGTCTAGTTCATTGGTAAGAGTATTACAAAATGTGAGCAAGTTGCTAAACCATGACTTTCTTTTAGTAAACCCATGCTGTTTATTGCAAAACAGAAATTCGCTGTCAACCCATTTTTGAATGCGAACTCTAACCAATTATTCCAAAATCTTCACCACCAACTTTGTGCAATGAGATTACCATATGTTCTTTCCACTCCTGCAGAATTTTTCCTGTTCTGGGACTCAAATTATATAGCCTAGTAAAAGGAATAGCCAGTTCAGCTGAGCACTCTTTTGGCACCCACCCATGCAGATATCCCATCAGCCCCTATTTTTGAATTCTTATTCAGTTTGCAACAGCTCTAACACCTCCTCTTCATACACCTGAGTTTCTTCATCCAGTGAAGAGGTAGCAGTGAACTCAATGTTGCATACACCAAGTTGATAGCTTTTAGCAGAATGGGCATTCATCAGTTGAACAACCACTTTTGCACTTTTTCTTTTAAGGTTACATGGTGATCAGCATTCATATTTATGAATTTAGGGATACAAAACGCTTGTTGAAATGATTATTTTACTTATTATTAATAAAATAACACTTGACGTTTCGACCCCTGTATTGAGGTCATCATCAGAAGGATACATATGTATAGGAAACCAAGCTACATGCTCTTGCACTCTATAAAGGTAAATTAAATCTACGCTGTTAATTGATCTTTTTCTTACCCTGACCTCTAGTGATAAAAAAATAAATAAAAAATAATAAAAAAATTATATTAAAAAAATAATAAATAAATAAAATAAATAAAAAACTACAATAAACTCTGCTAAAGTCCTGTACTAAGATTCTTCTGGATTTGTACAGTTCAGATTGTTATGCTACGATTTTCTTCTGGACTTGTATAGTTCAAGTTATTATTGAATGTAGGGGGGGGAAAAAAACACTTCACCATGTCTTCTTGTATTGAGATTTTTCTTTGGCTTGTTCTGGTTGCTCTAAATGTTTCAAATGGGTTCTCCACATTCTTGGAATGGTTAGACCATCATTTTTGTTCAGATTTGGATTATGTTTGAGCATTTCACATGCTTCATTAAATTTCCTCTCGAACCAGGTTTGGTGGGGTGTAGGGACTTGGTACCTTTCCAATGAATTCTGTGGTATGTTTGGAGTGCATGGTCAGAAAGGCTGGTTTTTCCAAAATGGAGGTATTTAATGTGTCATTTGTGTTTGTCCTTCCTAATTGGGATGGTTTACCCTGTTTCCACTATGTATGGTAGGTTACATGTGCATTATTTTGTAAATCCCTGGGTGAGTAGGTGTCTTAATTTTGTCAGGGGTTTAAAGGTGGTTTCAATGTTGTATTTGGTTAGTGTTCTGTCTATTTTTTCGGAAATGCCCAAGGCATTTCCGAAATTTCTGACATAAGGTATGACAATAGCATTCTTGAAATCATTTTTGTTTTTAGTGGTATCTCTGTGGAGGATCTTCTGAATAGTTTTTTTACTGTATCAATTTTTTATAAATGTATTGGTTGATGATCTCCTATTCCTGGTTTAGAGCTTGTTCATTTAAACAAATTGTTTCAGCTCTGTTTTTATGGGTGCTTATGACCCTTAGTTCTTGTGTATATACTGGCCTGTGTGTGTGTGTAGGTTTGCAGCTTACATCAGCTAAAGCTCTCCATATCTATGCCCAGTTGGAAAAAGCGTTAAGCGAACAGATCCACAAGGCACTAAAAAACTTAGCATCCACCCAAGCCAAAGTTTTACAACTAAAATTAGAGCTATCCAGCTACATTAATCTGGAAATTTGGGATATTTTTGAGAGGATCACAGACGACTCGGCCAAACACCTATTACTCAAAAACAAGGAAAAATTAATAATGAAGTTTCAAGCACTACAACATCAAAGCGTAAGACAATCAGGTTGCCATAACGAAAGGAGCAGCCAATCACCCACAAACAAAATTGGTAGCAACCAACCACCATCAGACCACAGCCTGGTTATCAACAAATCAAACTACAGTCTCACCCGAGGTGAACTCTCACTGCTGGAGAAAGGTCTAAACTATGCCATTGCACCGAGATCAGTAAACAAACTTGATATCATTTATCATATCAAGAGGTTTAAGATCCCTCCCCTGCCAATCTAGCTGACAAAATACGCATGGAAACATCTTGTATACTAGATTCAAACAAAAAACTAAGCAGCAACCTGAACAAAATGGAAAAACTGGCCCTCGAATCCTTAAAAAATAACCAGGACATTATAATCACAAAAGCAGATAAAGTGAATGCCACTGTTGTTTTAGACTGGATAACTTACATAGAAAAAATAAACCATTTGGCATCGGACCACAACACCTACTAAATGGTAAATTACAACCCCACAAAACACATCAAAAAGAAAACAACTGAATTAATTAAATCCGTTAAATCGCATGGCCAGAAGAAACAACTAAAAAACTAATACCTTGTTGTGCCCAGAATTTATGGCCTGCCAAAAATAACACAAAACAGACACACCACTACGTCCGATTGTTGAAGGAATGGACAGCCCGAATTACCACTTAGCAAAAAAATTAGCGGCCTCACTCAAGGAATTGGTAGGTCATTCCCCCTTCCTACATAAAAAATACACAACATTTCATAAACAAAATTAAAAACATTACATGTAATCTGCTTCGGATATTTCGTGTGGCAAAACAATTTTTACCTTCAAAAAGAGGGTACAGCCATGGGCTCACTACTTTTTCCCCCAATAGCTAACTTTTATATGGAAGACTTGGATCAACGAGCCCTAGAGTCAGCATGCCTAAAGCCCAAAATTTGACTGAGATACATTGACAATATTTTTGCCATTTGGTCCCATGGCTGCGAAGCACTAAATACATTCCTTAGCCACTTGAACAAACAACACAAACGTATCCAATTCACCATTGAAATAAAAAAAACAACTCTCTTCCGTTCCTAGACACACTCGTCACACATCTTCCCTCAGGCTGTCTCTCCTTCTCAGTCTACTGCAAACCTACACACATAGGCCAGTACATACACAAAAATTCTTATCACCATCAAACACAAAAACTAGGTGTCATAAGCACCCATAAATACAGAGCTCAAACTATTTGTTCAAATGAACAAGCTCTAAACCAGGAATAGGAGATCACCAACCAATACATTTATAAAAAAAATGGATACGGTTAAAAAACTATTCACAACATCCTCCACAGAGATACCACTAAAAACAAAAACGATTTCATGAATGCTATTGCCATACCTTATGTTAGAGACATTTCCTAAAAAATAGACAGAACACTACACAAATACAACATCGAAACCACCTTTAAACCCCCGACAAAATTAAGACACCTACTCAGTTCTTCCAAGGATCCTCTGCCACACCTAGCCCACCCAGGGGTTTACAAAATACAATGCACATGTAACATACCATACATAGGTGAAACAGGGCGAAACATCCCAATCAGGAAGGATGAACACAAACGACATGAAATACCTCCATTTTGGAAAAACCGGCCTTTCTGACCACGCACTTCAAACATACCACAGAATTGATTGGAAAGGTACCAAGTCCCTACACCACACCAAAGCCTGGTTCAAGCGGAAATTCAAGGAAGCATGTGAAATGCTCAAACATGATCCGAATCTGAATAAAAATGATGGTCTAACCATTCCAAGAATGTGGAGGACCCATCTGCAACCTTCATAGCAACCACAAAGAAAAATCTCAATACAAGAAGACTTGGTGAAGTGTTTTTTCTTTTTTTTTTCCTTGAACATTCAATAGCAACCTTACTGTACAAATCCAGAAGATAATCGTAATATAACAATATGAACTGTATAATTCCAGAAGAATCCTTGTATGTGAAAACTTTAGCAGCGTTTATTGTATTTTTTTTTTTTTTTTTAAATCACTAGAGGGCAGGCTAAGAAAAAAGATTAGTTAACAATGTAGATGTAATTTACCTGTATAGAGTGCAACAGCATGTAGCTTGGTTCTTATACACATGTATCCTTCTGATGATGACCTCAATACAGGGGTCGAAACGTTAAGTTATTATTTTATTATTAATCAGTAAACTAATCTTTTCGACATGTGTGTTTTGTGTCCCTAAATTCGTAAATATGAATGCTGATCACCGTGTAAAACCTTAAAAGAAAGATTAATCTTTAGTTGTTGTTAAAAGCAATTACTTGTTGAGTTTATTGGAGATTTTGGATCCTTCCCTAGCTTAGGAAAGGCAATAATAATAATCTTTTGCCAGATGTCTGGAAAAACATTCTCACAAAATATTCAGTTGAACAGGTACATTAGTTGGCAGTTGCTGACAGATGCTTGAGCATCTCATAAAGGATATTATCTGGTCCAACATTTTAGCAAAGCAGCTTTTATTTTTTTCTTTTGTGAACCGCCTCTTATGCTGTTCTATATTTGTTGTTTTTCTGCTTTACATTTTGGGTAAGGAACATGACCTTTTTTTTTTAAAGAGAGTGAGGGTAAAAAGACAGGGCCTTTGAGAGGAATTTTATCAGGGAACGCAAAGTTTCTTTTGGACCCCTTAATTTCTCCATTAGTCATTCTGTTTTTATGGCTCCTAGGCCCCATTTTTTTACTCCCAGTCCCAGGTAAGATATACCCCTCTGCACCCACCTCTCATGGGTTTCTCCATTTCCTGGCCAACTATTATCTATATGCACTTGAAAGTTTTTTGAAAGTTTATTTTTCACTTGGTTAGACTTTAATAAATTTAGTAATCTAAAATAAAAATCTATATGCACTCTTTCCAACAATATAACTGTAATGGATTCACTGCTTTGGGTTTATTACATTAATACTGTTTTTATTATTTGACCATATTTGTAATATGATTTTGTTAATCTTCCTACAAAAAATTGTAATCTTTCTAATTGAAATGAATTTACTATAGAAGTAAGAAATTACAAAAAATTATCTTTCTTAAACAGCCTGCTTACTTAAAATTCTGAAAAAAAAAAAAAAAAAAAAAAAAATAGTCTTACCAGCAACTGTACACCATAAATCAGTGGTAGATATACATATAAAAATTCAGATCATTATCCTTCCAAGAAGTAGAAGTCACAAAACATCATTTCTTCTTCTGATACAACTTGAAAATAGCTCAGTCTTTATGCAACCAAAACAAAATAGCAGCAAAATAATCTTTGTACAAATATTTAAAGCTTTATATAAAATTTATACAAAGATTATTCATTTGATCATAATGAATGTAAAAGTAAACAAGAACAGATTATTTTTTAAAAGATCACACTAATTGCCACCCAACACAAAAACTAGGTGACATAAGCACCCTTAAACACAGAGATTAAACTATTTGTTCAAACGAGCAAGCTCTAAACCAGGAATACAAAATCATCAACCAATACATTTATAAGAAATGGATACAGTAAAAAAACTATTCACAAGGTGCTCCACAGAGACACAATTAAAAACAAACAAAAAAAAGATTTCAAGAATGCCATTGTCATTCCTTATGTTAGAGGCATTTCAGAAAAAATAGACAGAACACTACACAAATACAACATCAACACCACTTTTAAACCCCCGACAAAATTAAGACACCTACTCAGTTCTTCCAAAGATCCTCTTCCACACCTAGCCCACCCTGGGGTTTACAAAATACAATGCACATGTAACCTACCATATAGACAAAACCTATAAGACAAATATTCTTGTCTTATAGGTTTTAAACTTAGTTGGGGTTATAATCATGTTGAATGTTTCCCAATTTTGTTGTTTGGGTGCCTTATTTGTCTACTTTAACATCTTTATTATCTTTAATTTGTTCTCCCTTCTTCTAAGAATTTATTTGGGCAACCTCAGTATTATTACTATCTTTATGACTGACAATCATAATTTCTTCTTGAAATGATTTACATTTGGAATAATTTAGGGATAACTTAATTTTACCCACAGAAGCTTGCAATTTTTCTTTAGCTACTTATCCTATCAAGTCTTCTTTCTTACCTTTATTTATCATTTCTTTTCAAGAACTTTTTTCTGTTCTACCTTAGAGCATTCACTAGACTCTTGTATGACTGTTAAAGGCCTATCATGTGCCATTTCAACTACTACATTGACTATGTGATTCGCAATTAAATCTATTAGCTTGATTGCTTGGTAAGTCACTGTTTACTAACACAATGTTTGAGTCATAACTTATTCCCTTTCTTTCCTTATAATCATATCTTTTTCATCTATAACAATACTTAGCTATATGCCCCATTTTGTTACAGTTGTAGCATTTAGGCAGAACTCTTTCCCTTATTATTTTCATACTCGTAGTTTCATTAGATGATTTATTATAAGACCTATTTGTCTGTAGCTCTTCTAACATTTTGAATATTCTCTCTTGTCCTTCTAATATTGGTCTTTGTTGTTTCTCTACTTCTTGTCTAATGTATTCCTTTAGCGGATGTAATTTTAAGAAATCTGCTGATTTAGTTTTAGAGTTAACACCTAAACTAATATCACTATTTCCTTCAGTTTTGGTTAACTTACTTTTTTGAAATACAATTAATGCTACTTGAAATGACACTACTTTGTTCTCAAGCGTGCACCTGTTTGGGAATAGAGGACTGATGGATGTCTCCAAGTGTTTCTTCCCTTTCTCCAACAAATTGGTAACATTCACCTAGACACTTAATTTTTTTTCTTGTAGGCAACCTCTTTCAATTTTTCCTTTAAGCCTACTCTGAACTGACGGAATATACACCATTCTAGGTGTGACCTCTTTTGTGACACTTATCCTATTAGCTACATTTAATAATCTATTGTATTAATCCAATACGGTCTCCTTATTTCCTTGAACGCATTTATGCAATTTCCATAAATTTGGACTTGCATCTATTACTTTAGAATATTTTGCTCCTAACATACTTTTAAACTTTTTATAAACGAACATATCTCGCAAAATAGGCGAAGTATTTAAGAACATCTTAGCCTTACCCACTAATTTATTTGAAAGAATTATCAGTAATTAAAAATCAGACCATTTTCCTACATTTTTAAGTTTTTCCATAAAATGAAAATACAATTCTAGGTTTTTGTTGTCTTCTGTAAATGTCAGAATTACAAGATTAGTCACAATCACCTTCTATATCCATAATTACTTAAAGTGCACAATTTTTTATACAACACACTGATACTGATGTCAAAACTATCCCAATCCACTATTAAATTTTCTCTTTATCTTTGTTGGACTTTATCCTGCCAACTGCGCCATTTGTAAAAACTGTGGTTATGCATTCAGTATTCTTGTCACATGTGCCTTTTGTTATACTACGTAGTTCCACTACCCTGCTTTGCCTTTGTATCTTCTTTTACTTAACTATCATTAATGGTCGACTGCCTAAAGCTATGAACTGCTGCCATATATTTATTTCTACTATATTTTATTTCTCACGCTCTATAGTCGAATAAATTTATTTGTTTAATTCCTGCACCAGTTAGACTATATATTGAGTGCAAGAGTATAAGATCTTAAACCAAAAACAAAGCAGATATCATTTATATTCCCTGCTTATATTATTCTTACTTCAAACTAGTTGTGGCTCAAATATAAATAATAACTTCTGTCTTATGCAGGTTCAAATAATTTTTTAGGATAGCACATCAACAGAATCAGTCCAGTATATTGTTTACAAATCATTTAATAAGTCAAAATGAAGTATTTACAGAGCGAATTACATATACACAAAGTCATTACCACTCTCAATTCTCTCTGTTCTAATCTGAATTCTAAGCTATTTCACAATCCAGCATTACTTGAATATAGGACATACCTTGGTTAAACCTAATTCACCATTAATATACAGTATCTCACAAACATAGACATATACTCTTATTCAGTATTACAACTACTTACAATGTTTGTTCAGCAGACAGTTTCTCACAAACTTTTGTACACACTTGTCTTCTTTTTATCTTTCTTTCCACTTACTGACACATTCCTGTTTTCCTGCAAAATTTCTTCCTTTTTTGAGTAGTTGACTGTGCCTTTCTTTATTGGATCCTTAGCTTGGTGGTGATGTACAGTTCTTTCCTTCCACAATGACTCGACACAACATTAATCAGATGGTCTCACTTGCTCTCTGCTAGTGGAAGATATATGGAGGAAATATGAAAATAGATTACAATGGGGAAGAAACAGTGACTCAGCTCTCTAAGATTTGGAAGAATAGAAAAATATCTATTAACGCAAAGATCAGACTGGTCAGATACTTTGTCTTCTCTGTGGTTCTTTATGGCTCAATCTTGGACACTGAACAAGGCAATTAAGATCAGTGCTTTCAAAATATGGGCCTGGAGAAGGATGGCTTGAATTGCTTGGACAGAGAAAAGAAACAACTATAGCATCAGAGATCAATTGAATCTTGAAAAGAGTCTCTGCAACATGGTGGAGAGAAGAATCCTCAGATATTTTGGGTGCATCTCAAGAAGAGAGGGATAGAACATTGAAAAATTCTGCATGCAGGGCAAGATATCAAGAGCTAGAAGAAGAGGCAGGCCCTCATGGGAAATGGCTAGATTAAATTCCTGCTCTTATTGGAATAAGTTTGCAGAATGCATTTCAAATGAGCTTGAAATGCATTCAAGCAGAATGCATGTCAATCCCTTGAAGGCAGGTCACAAGTTCCCAGCCTTTTGAGGGATTGACTAAGAGAGATATGAATGCAAAGAAAACACAGATGACATTGAAATAAATGATAATTTAATAGAATCTGACATCTCAAAAAAAAAAAAAAAAAAAAAAGGAAATCAGCTGAATTGATGAAATTTATGATGAAATATTAAAATATGGAGGTAATGAAATGACTGAAAATATGAGAAATTTAATTAAACATATTTAAAAAAAGACAGATTCCTAATGAATAGAGGATGAACATATAATACCAATGTTTAAAAAGTGAATGAAGTTTGAATCCAAAAATTCTCAAAGAATAACTCATTCTGTACTACCCTAAAAAAAATTATCAAAGAAAAAATCAAAATAGTACTAAATTATAATGATGAACAACAAGGATTCCACTGGAGAAGATCATGAATTGATGCTGTACTGATCACCATGTTACTCTAAAAGAAAGGAGGTACTGATGCTGTTGTTTCTGTGATACTTGTGCCATAAGGTTTAACAAATTAACATGATAACACAAGAAAAAGAGTGAATAATATATTTAATGGCCAAATATTTCCTGATGCTACTGATGATGACCTGAAAATTGTAGGTCATCAGGCAGTTTGAATGTATGGTAGATCATGAACAATGGATTATTTAAAATAATATGAGCTTCATGATGTCACACCGAATAACACAAATAGATAACAGAGGAAGCATGGAATTATTAATATGTGTGATTAAGACTCTTTCATATCTTCAATAGTGGGAAGCAGTCATTCTGATTCAGGCATTTTTCTCAGATTTTTTTATTAGCAATCTAAGATAGGTATTCTTGTACTAATTTCTCCAGTGAATGTCCAATTTATCTGAAGAAGTTAGAAAGGTAATGATCACATGGAACTTGATAGACATCAGAAAAAAGCCAGGGGGGGGGGGAATAAGACGGAAATGATGATGATGATAGTTTGTTGAAAGGAATGAATGTAGTCACCAGATTATATTTTTTTAAGGATTCTAGAGATTAGTTTTAAGATGGCAGAAATGTATGGGGTAGGAACTCTTAACGTTGTTTCACTGTTGTTTGAGCTCAGTTTATAATAATCAAAAATATGTTGTATAGTCTTTTCTGAGAAGTCATTGAGATGCATTTAACATTTGATGTTCAGAAGTTCTTGCTTTAACTGTTGAGGTTTAGAGCATATAATATGAGCATGATCTAACAATTTTTATAATTCCATTCTTCTGAGAAGAATAGCGAGCAGATTGTTGCTGATCCAGTAAAGGTCGGTTTTTTACATTACTTGCTTTTCTAGCAAAGATAAACAATCCTATACCCACGAATTAATTTCAATATTTAAATTGGAAAAGAAAACAAACTAGCTTTCCTAGACATCTTACTCTTCCACTCCTCTTCAGGTGAGACCATAATTACCTCTGTTTATCAGAAAACTTACCTTTACTGAATTTTTTTATCTTTATTTTTATTTTTTTAATAATAATAATTATACCATGTTTTCTCTGTTATCCATTTGCATTGTTCTTGTTCTACTTTGTATTCAAACTGCCTAATGCAACTGATGATGACCTGTAATTTTCAGGTTGAAATATCTGGCTATTAAATAAATGATTTACTCATTTCCTTATGGTATCATATTAATATTTGTTAATGTACTGATGCTATATTGATTGAAAAGCAATTAACATAATACTACAAACCATTATTTATATATTTCATCATCATCATCATCAATTTCCTGCCATGTACCCTCAAGGGGTGTACAGGATATGATAGTACTACATGAAAAATTTACATCATTACTAACTTCCTATCTACAATTTTCCTCCAAATCAGTCTGTTACTTGTCAAGACTCCAACATTATCAGATCTTATATTTCTATCGTCTAAGGCACTTTGTACTGTATCAATCCACCTATACCTTGGTCTTCCTCTGGGTCGTTTTCCTGTCAACCTGGCAGAGAACACTTGTTTTGCTAACTTTCCTCACCCATTCTGTTTAAATGACTATACCACCTGAGATTAGCTCTGCTAACGCATTCCTGGATGCTGACAATGTCAAGTACTTTCCTAATATCCTCGTTTTTAATATGATATTGCCATTGATGCCATCTGTTCATGCCTATAATCTTTTTCAGGACTCTCATATCTGCGGTCTCTAGTCTTTGGTCAAGTGTTTTGCTTCTGACCCAGCTCTCAGATCAGTAAGTTAAAACTGGTTTGAACACTGTTTTGTATACAGCTAATTTAGTGTTCCGACTAATTCTCTCTTATTCCATATGAATTTATTCAATTGACTTCCTACCATACCAGCTTTGTTGATTATGTTGTCTATTTCTATATTTAATTTACCATCTTCACATAAAAATCGTGCCTAAGTAACTGAGATGTTTTACTTGTTCCACAGGTTCTCCATTCACAACACAGTTGAAATTTTCAATGATTCTGTCTATTTTCATTGTCTTTGTCTTTTTATTGTTGACCTTCATACCATGTCTATTACAGCAGTTATTCGATTTAGTCAAGGAATCTTGCAAACTTGTAGCGGATTTATTTAGAAGTATGACATTATGCGCATAAAGCAAAGAGCATACATTAACATCTCCAATTCTTATATCATGTTTAATACCACTTTCCTTCATAATGTGATCCATATAGTTAATGAAAAACAGAGGCAATAATGTACATCCTTCTTTCACACCAGATTTAACATTAAACCATCTTCCTGGATAAAATATACAAAAGTCAGATTATATAAATCAGTAATTCCACCAATATTAATTTATGCATGTGAAACAAGAATTGAAATATCAAAAGCATAACAGGTATCAAAATACTAAATACAAATATCAGAAATACAACAGATTGCCTGTCTGGTTGGCCTAGTGATTAGCATATCCACTCTCCAAACAACAGGTTGCAGGCTCAAATACTACTATGGGCATGGATAATTGTGATTGTTTTTAGGCATAAGATGAATTTCATCATCTGGTGTGAGACAATTCTGCTTACTGGCGGCCTGAAGTGCTTTGAAAAAATTCCCTGTTTGGTCTGTATAGCAGGGTTACTAGACTGTGGAAAAATAAATTTAAAAAATGCCAAAAAAGTTGATAAAAACAGAGAGAAAGAGAAAAAGAAACCTTAATCCAGTCACTGTACAAATGTAGTATAGGTTAGCAACATAAAAAAAATATATATATGAAAATCCTAAGAAAAATAAATAATTAATAAAACAAAATTTTATTCTATCAAATTTTGTTTTATTAATTATTTTTCTTCGCATTATTATTATTATGTGACACCTCCAGGGAGTCCAAAGACTCATCGAGGGAGAGTGTGTCAATAGCATCGAATGATTGATCCCTTCACTACTCGCCACACTCAAACTTACTTAACTTTTTGCATGAGCCATTAGTAGCAGAGGTTCTACCAATCGACCAACCTTTGCTATATATATATATTTTGTTTATGTCCATGCTGATATTCTTTATAAATCTTTTCATTTTTTATTCCATATGAGATCATATATATATTAACTGGAAACCAAATATGAAAAGACCAATTTCATGAGGGTGGGGGGGGAAGCAATATACACTTCAATATACTGGCAAGCTGCCTGTATATTGAAGTGTACTTCAATATACAGGCAGCTTGTATATTGAAGTACAATATACAAGCTGCCTGTATACTGAATCAAAATAATAAAAATATTTTGATTTTTGGTTGAGCAACAAGCTTTGTTGTGCTGTATATAGAATTTTATGTCATATATATAGTAGACCACAAAAGAAAAAAAATCTCTCTCTCTATCTATTTATCTATCTATCTTGACGCGGAAGGGTGCAGACGTGTCCACGGTTGCTCTTGCCTAAAGTTGTAATTTGTGCGGTCGAATACGTCAATCAACTTCAAGATTTATACCTACCTAATCGTAAGCACCTCATCTATCGCATTATAAAATTAGTTTTCTAAATTTGCGAAGCTAGAAAAAGTTATTTTAAATTTTAAAATCTTCATTGTTCGTTGCTCATTGTTACAACGGTATCGAGTGCCGGAAATTGTGATAGCTTGCGTTTCCCCATATTCGCCCGAAGCAATGGCCAGTAAAAACCCCAGCAGCTGGTCCACGCCCAAGCTCAGCAGGAATCGGTCCAAGGTCGCAGGATTCCAATCAAGGAAAAGATGCCAGCCACAGCTCCAGAGAAAGAAAAGACATCAGTCTTAGCCCCTCGGACAATAACGGACAAAGGTCAGTACTCTCTGTCTCTTATGCCAACATTGTAGCTAATACTTCCGCGTGAATTAATACTACTGCGACAACGACCACTGTGCGTGCAAACGTTCAGCTAGCCAACTGCATTTCCCAAGACGTTTTTCGATTGCAAAAATTACGGAATTGTAATTTTTGCAATCGAAAATACCCCACTAGAAAAGTATCTAGACGCATTAGTTCAACATGTTCCCCCAAATAATATAACTCTCATTTCAAGAGTTGCTGGAACCATACAAATGTATTTTAACAACGCATCTTGGTTTGAGACATTAATTGAAAAGGGAATAAACATCGCAGCATGCCATGGGAATGTCTCGCCAATCGCGCTAGCTCCCACAAAAGTAACAGTGTCAAATGTCCCACCGGAAATAAGCCATCAAATTCTTCGTGGATTACTATCAAAATATGGCGCAGTGACAGGTAAAATACGAACGCTACACACCTCTACAGCTAGGGCTGAATTCGCTCGCATCAAGAGCTTTAGAAGACATGCTCTAATGCACTTTGGCGACAATATAATTGGCTTCATACCCAAAATAATCAATACAGAAATAGACGGAGTATCCTACACCCTTTTATATTACTGTTGCTGCTCAGTGCTTTTACTGCCACGAAGAAGGACATGTAAGGAAGTTATGCCCGTATATACCCAGAAATGAGAAACCGGTTAACAATACTACCAACCCTAGTAGATCAGAGAATCAGAAGCAGCAAGCAGCCAACCCCAAAAAACAGAGCATCCCTAACGAACAACAAATATCTCATGGAAACAACTCTCAGTCGAGTACCGAGGAGACAAAATCAAGTGGTAGCACTAACGAAACCCAACTTTCGGATGAACCTCCACCAACATCGATTAAAAGCAATCCTAGAGAAAAGGAAACAACACAGACAACTAACTAACTCTGATAAAGATAAAAATAATGAAGAGGAGCAAGAAAAAAAACGGAGAAACAGCCAAAGACAAACCAGCGCAGCTGCAGCAGGAAACCTTTGCCTCCAAGCATTCTGGAACCCTCCCAACAGCCTGTAGATGGGGATGAAGAGATCAAGCTTCTTGAGTCCTCAGATGATGAAGAGGAAAATGGAAATGCAGGTCTTCCTCACACTGAAGGCCCACTTACAAATGAGCAGCTTCAGAGCTTTCTTAAAAAAGTTCGAGGCTCTTCACAAAAACTGCTGACAGCCTATGACTGACCCGCTGACATCAGTGGACTTATCACCCAGCTGGAAGAATTAAGAACTATTCTGGCAGGAAAAAGAGGAAGAAAAACCACCAATCTCAGGAAAAGGATATACTACCTGATAAACGGGCTTGAATCCCAGCGGCAGCGTAACTATCCATAAAGGAAGTGAGGATTACTGCACCAAATAAAACTAAACCATAAAATAATGAGCACCTCAGTAAACCTTCTCTCACTAAATGCTAGAGGATGTGCCGCACCACTGTGAAACAGGTGGTCCTGCAGCATATCCTTGCCCACCTGCCGGAAATAGTTATGCTGCATAGCTATTTCTGGCATGCACCACTGTCCTGCCATACGACTTCATGGATCTGGAGTCAGCAATAAGTAGAAATAATCGATACCTTTTCTGGGTGTGCACTATATGCACTCATTACAACTCAGACAGGAAGAAAATATATATCATTAACACATGCATCCCACAAATTGAACAGCTTGCAGTGCAGGTACTAGAGTTTGTGCGAAACCACCTCAGCAAGGTCAATGACCACATCATACTGGCTTTCAACTGCACTCTGGATCCTGCAATGGACAGACAGCAATGCCAAGAACAACGACACTCTCTAGCTCAGCTTCTCCAGGATGTAATAAATGACTATGAGCTGACTGACACCTTCAGACACTTGCACCCATATGAGAAAGTGTTCTCCTGGAGAGCCAAAGGTGGTCCTACCAGTGTCCTATACCAGGCACGGCTCGACAGATACTACACATCGATACACACAATACCCTACATCAGGAGAGTCACATATCATCCATCTCATGCATCAGATCATGATTCCATCCTCCTTAGCATTTGCATTCCTGGACACACCAGACACAAAGGAGGAGCATACTGGATATTTAACAACAGCCTACTAAAGGATGCAGAATATCTCAGAACCTCCAGAATCTATCGAAACTCTCATCAGAGATATACCTACTTCCCAATCAATTTCTGAGTGGTGGTCACTTTTTAAATCCAAAGTTAGGGTATTTACCCAAAAATATAGTCAGCAAAAGAAATTTGAATAAGCATTCAGTCCTTAAAAATCTTCAACAACAACAGCAATTGCATCATCCAGAATCTGAGGAATACCAGTCCCTAGAAGTCACCATACATTCACACCTAGAGCACTCTGCAAGAGGAGCACTAATAAGAGCACGACGCAAACACATTAACTTCACAGATGCCCCACAAAGTATTTCTTCTCACTAGAAAAATGCCAACAAGAGTGCACCACTATATCTGCTAAACGTGTGGACAGACTTATGTGTTCGTCGAACATGTTGTTTATTATTTTAACGGTATAATAGAACACAGAAAATAAGTAAATAATTACTTTATTAACTTGATGCTGATATTTCGCTGGTATTATAACCAGCATCTTCAGAGCACAAGAACACTGTTTGTCACAATACGCGAGACTAAAACAACAGGTGTACTTAAACAAAATTGTAGCAGCAACACAAAGACTAAAGTCCTGATTTTGGTGCCCTCTATCTGGAAAAAAAAAAAAAGCTATCATATATTACTAGAGTCCTAGAAAAGTGCTAGTTTTTTCTTAACATGACTGTCTCCCAGATCTTCGGCAAGTTGATACAGCCATATTTGTTGAGATTTGGAGTGTGTTTTAGGGCTTCTGTCGCCTCTAAGAACAATCTCTCTGATTTATACGGGTTTCTGTGTAGTACTTTTGTGTTTTTCCAGTTGATCCTGTGTTGATCCTTATTTTCTGTGTTCTATTATACCGTTAAAATAATAAACAACTATATCTGCTATTAAAACAGATAGTGGAAACATCATAGAAAATCATGACGAAATCCTCTTATATACCTTGCAGTACTACAAAAATTTGTACCAAGCCAACTCAACATCTATGGAGGCCACGAATATAATTCTCTCCGATGTGAAAAGACTCTCACCAACAACAAGGAGAAACACAGAACTCCCCATCACGTTACATGATCTGAAAACTGCCTGCACCTCCTTACCTAAAGATAAATCTACTGGCATAGACGGGCTCACCACTGAATTTTACCAGTCCTTCTGGGAACAGCTTGGACCTATCCTCTACAGAGTTTTTGTCGATGCGAATACCAATGGCTTCCCACTCAATATGACAACATCGGTTATTAAACTCATTCCAAAGAAAGGAGACACAACGAAACTAGGAAACTGGAGACCCATCTCTATCACAAACACCGACTGCAAAATTATATCAAAAGCCATTGCCAACAAACTTAAACCCACTCTGAGCGAAATAATAAATAGGCATCAGAGCTATTCCATCCCTGGAAGATCTATCCATGAAAACTTACACCTCATAAGGGATCTCATAAGCATAGCGAACAACAACAGTGAAACAATGGGTCTTGTAACACTAGACCAAGAAAAAGCTTTCGACCGTGTTGAACACCTATACCTCTTCAACTGCTTGAAAGCATTTGGCTTTGGCTCGGCATCATTTATTCTATTAAGATGTTGTATGCCAAGGCACAGTTTTGCATGAAAATAAACGACAGGCTTACCATAACTGCACCATACAGCAGAGGTATTAAACAAGGCTGTCTGCTCTCTGGTCATCTTTACACAATTGCCATTGAACCCTTTTTGTGTAGACTCAGCATGCTGCTTAGGGCATGCCATCCTAAACTTCCCTACCAAACCATAACCCTGACAGCATATGCTGATGATGTTACAATCATAGCCCGCAAAGACGAGGACTTCCATAACATACAAATGGCATACCAACAATATCAGGCAGCCTCAGGAGCGAAACTAAACATGCATAAAACCACAGGACTGATGGAAAAATCGAACCGATTCCCCAATGTCTGGTACCTGGTCTGCAGAGGGAAACAAATACCTGGGGATTTACCTAGGAAACACGCCCACTTATGTGGATAAGAACTGGGAAACACTAAACAAATGTTTCAAGCAAGTACTAGGAAAGTGGGCAGCAATACGAGCTTCTGTCTCCACAAGAGGGAGAACAATAATCGTTAGCCAAATGGCCACCAGTGTCCTTTGGCATACACTAAAGATTCTTACGCCACCAGTGCAATTCATCAAACAAATAAAGTCAACCATCTATCGATTCATATGGAATAAAACAAACTGGCTTTCCTACTCCAAGCTATGCACTTCTCTCAAAGATGGAGGACAAAATTTGGCCTCCATTGACAACAAGATAACAACGTTCCGCGCTCGATTTCTCCTTAATGCCCTACAACAGGAAATATCACACTATTGCACCACTGAATATATTTTCACTTCTGCCACTAGAGGTCTCTCTCCACAACCTTAAGAATGACAACAGCTCAAGTGCCAGTAAATTTAACAAACTTCTACAAAGATGTCCTTCGACGATGGAAGAAGCTAAACCTCCAGCACACAGTGAAGACAGCATCCCTACCTGAAATCCTCATGGAACCTATCTTCCACAATACGATGGTAAGAAGTCCGATCACTCAGAAAGAGTTTTTCTTTCCTCCATGGAGCTGGCGAAGCGTGAGGATCTTGGGTGACATTCTTTCTCCAAGCCTCACCTGGCGCTTTTCAAAATCGCTCGAAAACCTGGAATATGGGAATGAGTCTGAGCAGATAGACACTGTAAAGGCCGCCTTTCAAGCCGCTATGCTTGATAGCATAACAGAAGTGGGCTTAGCCCTCCCAACTCAGAAGATCTGGTGCCTATCTTTCTGATAAAAACCAATAACTCATGGGAGAAACTTACACCCAGCAACTCCAACAAGATCTACAGCACTCTAACACAACAGTCGAACCAAAGCACTTTATTGGAAAATCCTACATCATCTGATCAAACACTATTTCAAAGGGACCTACCATATTGCACAAGAGCCATCAAACCTGATGCAGATATTCAGTGGAGAATGTGGCACAATGTATTACCCACTCCAACTATATTACGAAAATTTAACTCAAACGTCGCAGATAACTGCCAGTTCTGCTACCAATTAGGAACAGTCCGGCACATCTACTTGGAATGCCCAGTCAACACCGAATTAATCAGTTTGTCTCGGAAAATGGCAGCTCTCACCTGTGGTAGTCTTCATACTGAAGAGGAATATTTCAATATCGTCCATGCGGAGTCAAATAACCACTCCTTCTGCAATTACCTCTTCATCACCACGAAAGCCGTAATATACAACTTCTACCTCAGACATACAAGACCAGACAGCACAACAACTTCACAGAGAGAGGCAACTGATCAACTCATTGCAGCCTTCAAACAAAAGGTGAGAAGTCGGATCCTACACGAACATCAAAACAACACCTTAGATCTTTTCCACCAAGACTGGAATCCACAGAATCAACTCCTGGCTGAGCAGGGTGACTGCATCATAATCCACTTTCCAGCATAGAAGTGACATCATCCCCCCTCCTCGCCAAGAAAGGGGGAAGGATTGTTGTGCTTAACAGTGCCAAAATTAATCAGCTTGCACTCTCATGTAAATAGATAATATTGTGCTATAGTAACTCCTATGTTCTTCCACATTTATGTTCTTATACAGTATCATATTAAAATAACTCTTAATGGCTTTAATCTAAAAGGAAAAAAAAAATCTATCTATCTATATCTATCTGTCTATATATATATATATATATATATATTTATATAAAATTAGAAAATGCTAAAGATAATCATTGAAAAGATATTATTGTATGTTTAAAATATAATTGCCTTTTGTTTAGGTCCATGACATTTTACATTTTTTCCCTCAAACTTCAGAAGAAGAACTGACTTTCCTTTGGGCTAGTGAGGAAACAGGCTTTCGCCATCTTTATGTGATAAGTGTTGGTTTGTTGATGAATAGTGGTGATGATGTTATTAGCCTGAATTTTGAAGATAAAAAAAGTAAGTTTATTGTTTTGTGAATTTTCCTATTCAGTAAATAATAAGTGTTCAGCTATTCTATTCACATCTCCCAAGAGTTAGCACCTGTGAAGATGTGAAGTAGTATCTTGTACCAAAAGGTTTTTTAGCAACTGCAGAAGCTATAGTTGTGCCATGATCTCAGTATTATTGAAGATGTGGAAGAGGGATGTGGGCTCTTTCTTGTGAGAGATCAGACAGAACTGAGTTTTGGTGGCATTGAAGTTTACAAAGTTGTCATTGCCCCACTGGGATTTAGCTAGGAGATTTGAGATTCTAATACTTGAGCACTAAAGGGTTTATCGAATGAAAAGGAAGAATGGAGTATACTGTCATTGGCAAAACTATGGATAGGATTGGAAGGCTGTGAGAGTAGGTCATTTGTTAACTAGGCCCCTGTGCCAAACCAGATCGAATGCTTTTGAAATGTCAAGAGAAATCACATGAGTCTTCCAAATTTCTCCATGACTTGAGTTCAGAGGTGAAAGCAAGAAGGATCAGCTGTAGATCAGTAGAGGCAGAATCCATACTGCTGGGCACTGATTAGTTAGTATGTCTCTAGGTGATTCAAGAGTTGGTTGTTGACGACTTTCTCCATAAGTTTAGAGAGAGCAGAAGTGAGAGCATTTGGACAATAGTTTGTTGGTTGACTTTTATCACCTTTCTTTGGGATGGGCTGGACTTGCTTCCACGTAGTAGGATAGCTGCCTGCCAGTTGAATAGGATAGATTGAAGAGGTGATACAGGATAGGTGTTAGTTCTGGGAAACAATTTTTAAACTCAGTAGGCGGGATACCATCAGGACCAGTTGCCGTGGTTGTATTTAGGTTATTAAGGATTCTTTAGATTTCTTTTTGTTGGAAGCCTATGGGAGACAGGAAGGGAGCCTTTCTTGGTGGAGTGGAGGGAACTTTGCCCAGGTCATCAGTGCATGAATTGGAAGAGAGTAATGGCAGTAAGTCGGCCATGTCTTTGGGTGCAGTAACTATAGTACCATCGGGATGTGAGAGTTGTGGAGACTTAAGTGGGCAGGAGTTGCACCCAGTGGCCTGGGACCAGAAGGAGCAACTGTCATTTGTGCAGGAGGCAGGTTTGTAGCGTTTATCCCTTTCAGAGTCTGTCTTGGACCTGGTGATGATTCTTTTGTAACTGTTGTGAGCTGTGATATAGGTAGAGTAGGCAGCTGGAGTTTTAGTCTTGAGCAATTCGTGGTAAGTAGAGGTTTTTTTTTTTCTTTTACAGCATTGGCACACTTTTTTTGAGAACCAAGGCTTGGATGTTGGCTGAGAATTTGGAGTGGAATAAGCGATAAAAGCCTTCATTCCTGTGTGAATGATTTCTGCTATTTGGTCTGAGCAGGTATTTGGATCAGAAGAACTGAAGCAGTAGTCTAACCATAGGAAGGAGAAATAGAGTCATGGAGGTCTTCCCAGTTGGCACTCTTGTAGTGCCAAAGGACACAAGACTGTGAACTGGTGGCTGAAGGTTGTTCTGTGGCAAAAGAGACTTGTATAAGGTTGTGGTCCAGATTACCAAGAGGAGAACCAACAACCACAGTATACCTGGAAGGGGAGCTTGTTAGGAAGAGGTGAAGTGTGTTGGCAAATTTGAGGGGGTTGTCAGATATTCTGATAGGAAGATTGATGATCTGAGAGTGGTCATTGCTGATGTCAAACACCTCAGCTTGAATCCTGCTGTCTGTTTGATTGGTGAAACTGGAGAAGGGGGAGCCAATATGAGTTGTGTACATTAAAATCCCCAAGAAGGATGACCTCACTATTGGGGTATTTTGACTGCAGAAAGTCAAAGTTTTCTGTATATTGTTAAAGAAAGATGCCATTGATGTGTTATTAAAGTATTTACAAAATTACTATCGATATTTTCTTTTCGTACAGTAAATTGAATTTTTTTGACCCAGGTAACATGCATTATCATATCTCCTTCCCTTTCAAATAGAAGAGTTTTCTGAATTTGGTATGAATTCCACTTCCAAAAAAGTTAGAAATCAGATGGTTTTTCCAGATTTACTAGATCATAGTGTTAGAAAATCATGTGTAGTGGGAGAAAGTAAGAAATCTTCTTTTATTGAAGGTACACAAGACTTGAAATCTTCTCAAACTAGTTCTAGATAAGCTACAGTATCTGCCACATGTTACTGTTCAGAAGATTACTGTCTTGTGCTTTGTCATTGCCAGTGGATATCAAAAATACAAACCTATAATTGCAGAAAGTCACCTTTACCATATGCCCGGAGACAAAACAATTGTTCCAGTAATAGCAGTCCTTTGGTGCGTGGATTAGGCACAACTGTTGGACTTTCAGCCAATAGTGTAGTTTTATTGCAGTAGCTTGTGTTTCCTCACATTTGGATAAAATATTGGCCATATTTTATATTAAAAATTAACATGATATTCTTTAAAAGAAATTTTATATTACAAAAAAATAATTTTCTATGCTCACTTTCTCATCATCATTAGTATATTGTACAAAGGATACTATGATAGTATCACATACACTCTGAGGGTACACACCAGGAATTTGATGAAGATAGTGGTTATATTCTTACCAACTTCGTATCAACCATTTTCATCCAGATGAGTCTGTTAAGTTATTAATCTTGTCATATATTATTTTGCTTGGATCATTTTTCTGTCATCCTGACACCGAACACCTGATTTTTTCATCTTTTTTCTCCTATTCTGTTTATCTAACCATACCACCTTAAATTATCTCTGTTTACATGTTGAATATGGGGAGTGAATCCAAATAATTTCACTAATTTTTCTGAGAAATCTCATATCTGTGGTCTCTAGACTTTGGTCTTCAATATTCTCTCATTTCTTACACAATAAATAACGGAAAAAACTCACATAGAAAGATTATTTATTAGTATAATTTTCACCTGTGTGTCACAGGCATCTTCAGTACGTTAAGCTCAAAATTAAACACTAACTGACAATTCCAAAAAGCGCCACCTAGGTAGCTGGTGTACGATAACTAAAAAGGTCAATAACTTTCCTAAAAAAAAAATAAAAAAAAAATAAAAAATAAAAAATAATAATAATAATAATAATACAATAAAAAGTTAGGAAAGATTAGCTGATTTGTAAAGTACTATCTCCCATAAAGGGGATAGACATAAGCCGTCGGATCTGTTTAAGTTAGTAGAATGAAGTAGAGTTTCACATGTTTCTTTATAAAGGCATTCCATGAGAAACTGACTTTTGTGAAGAACTCTTGTCTTTCTCCAATGAACTCTGTGTCTTGTGAAGATGGCATGTTCAGAAAGTCCAGACTTTTCAGGTTTAAAGTATTCAATATAAGATTGGTGTTCTTCTAGCCTAATCAGCTTATCTTTCCCAACTTTTTATTGTATTAATTTTTTTTTTTTATTTTTTTAATTTTAAATTTTTTTTTTTTAGGAAAGTTATTGACCTTTTTAGTTATCTTACACCAGCTACCTAGGTAGCGGTTTTTGGAATTGTCAGTTAGTGTTTAATTTTGAGCTTAATGTACTGAAGATGCCTGTGACACACAGGCGAAAATTATACCAATAAATAATCTTTCTACGTGAGTTTTTTCCGTTATTTATTGTATACCAATATGTCTACTCACGGTTTACCTCTTTTAAAACTTATTCTCTCATTTCTTGTTTCATTTAACAATCTTTCACAGTAATTACTGCAGACATCTAGAATATCTTCAAACAATAAATTACACGATAACCATAGTAATTAACTTTAATTAAATGAAAGTACGAATATTTCGTATTACTGATAGTAATGGTTATATTCTTACCAACTTCGTATCAACCATTTTCATCCAGATGAGTCTGTTAAGTTATTAATCTTGTCATATCTTATTTTGTCTGGATCATTTTTCTGTCATCCTGACACCAAACACCTGATTTTTTCATCTTTTTTCTCCTTTTTTTTTCCCCCCAAACGTTTGGGAGGTTCTTATTTTATGTAACCATCAAAAATAGTTTTTAATAATATTATTTATTAATATTAATTTCTAGCATGCGGCAACAGTTTTTAATTGGTAAACAGTACATCATCAGTGCGTAGAAACAAGCAAATCATAGAAACGGGAAGACGAGGTACATACAGCAGTCAGTGGTTTACCAATTAAAAACTGTTGCTGCATGCTAGAAATTAATATTAATAAATAATATTATTAAAAACTATTTTTGATGGTTACATAAAATAAGAACCTCCCAAACGTTTGGGGGAAAGAGAGAGAGACAATCATTCAGATTTAGCTGATATAGAAGGGTTTCACAACTTTCTTTGGAAGGACGTTCATATTTAAACCTGCTTCTATGAAGAAGACTAGCTTCATCACACTAGATACTATGTTCAGTGTCAATACTATGTTGTGCCAGGTGAGACTTTTGAGGCTTCGTGTATTTAATATAATATTGATGTTCATTATTCTTTTTTTTTCACAGAACAGCCTGTCTGCCCAAAGTATGTTAGATTACATTCACAAGGTATCTGGTAAACGCCAGCTAATGATAGAGGTGACAGTGCATAGAAACAAGCGAATCAAAGAAATGAGAATATAAGGTACATACAGCAGTTGGGGGTTTACCAATTAAAAACTGCTGCCACTTGCCGGAAATGAATATTAATAAATAATATTATTAAAAAACTATTTTTGATGTTTATATATAATAAGAATTTCCCAAACATTTAGGAGAGAGAGAGAGAGAGAGAGAAACAATGATACAGGTGTTTGTCATTGCTATCATCAGATGGTGTTTATCTGGTATTCCTTTTGTACTCTGCTTTAGTTCTCCACTACGGACCAACTTTTCATTTTTGTTAATTTCAGCTGTCTGAAATGAAGCTAGTCATCATAATCATCAAATTCCTGACATGTACCCTCAGGGGATGTACAGGATATTATGATAGTACTACATGAAAAAGTTACACTATTACTTCTGATTACAATTTTCTTCCAAATTATTCTGTTATCTGCCAACATCCAATATTAGTAGATCTCATATTTCTGTCTTCTAAGGCACTATTTATTGTATCAATCCACCTACATCTTGGCTTTTCTCTGGTCTTTTTACCTTCCAACATGACAAAACACACTTGTTTTGCTAATGAAACTAGTCTCATTGTCCAATTTGCAATTTTTATTTCTGCCCATATAATTCTAATTGAAATTTCCTCCCATTCAAGAACATTATCTTTTGTGTTTGTTGAATACCATAGCTTACACCTTCCTTTCTCTGATTGTTATTGCTTAAATATTACATCCTGTATTTGCTATTTAAAAGAATCTCACCTGTTTTTGTCTTTGTTTTGGTATTGCCAATTATTTCATTGTATTATTTCTCTACTTGTCTTACCAGTTCACTTCTTTTCCATTACTACTGCTTATGTTGATTGTACCTGTCTTCAATTCCACTGATATTGAATTTATTGTGGTAATTGATGTTCATCGTTTGTATTGTTCCATTACAAAAACCACAAGGGAAGCTTTGTTTAATGAGTTGACTCATTAGCTGACATGATATTTTATCATTTTGTGCCATCATTCTCTTTTGGATTCTTCCAATTTACATAATGCTGTTGGATCAATTAAATAGGTTGTAAACCTCTCCTCATTTGGTCAGATACCTACTGACGGTGTGTAGCACTTGGACATCAAGTTGGAAACATGGTCATTCTCCACATTCCTTAAAATGGGGGATTTCCTTCCATTTATCTAACTTTCACTCTTAATTGACTCAAAATTTTTGAACTGTTTTGATTGTTTATTCTCTTTGGATTTCCATCATCTTATCAGGTCATTTATAGCTCATTTAAAAGGGAGTAGTTTTACAGTATGCAGCATAATTCTTTAAATGCATGCATGCACACACACACATTATGTCCTAATCACACCTCATTGTTAAGATCAGTTTACAAAATAATAAGTTGCTTAAAGGACTTAACAGCCCAATTGTGAAGAGACTTTAGAAATCTATTCAGCTGGCTCCCTACCATACCAGATTTGCTTATTCTGTTGTCAGACTTAATTTGTCATTTTCATTGAAAATTTTATGCAAATAGCTGTATTTTAATTATTCTATAGTTTCTTCATTGAGAATGCTGCTGAAGTTTTCTATTTTCCTGCCAGTTTTCATAGTTTTGGACTTTTTATTGATTATTTTTGTTATAATTGTTATTGTTTACTTAGAGAATCCTGGAGACTTGCACTGGAGATATTTAGGAGTTCAACATCATCTGCATAAAACAGAGAGTTATGTTTGATATTTCTGATTCTAATATCAGGTTTGATGCCACTTTCTTTCATACAGTCCATATAGATGATGAATAAGGGTGGAGATAATGTTCTTTCACCTGATTTTACATCAAACCATCTTCTTGTATTTCTTTCAATTCTAGCTGCTGACTTACAACTTAAATATAAACCATCCATAACTGTGCAAAATATTCCAGTTACCTCATATAACTGTAGTGTTTTGAAAAGTTTTATCCAGACACCCTGTCGTATTCCTTTTCCAGATCTATAAAACTTAGTACCCTTGTCATATTCTCGCAATTTCTCAAATTAAATTTCTCAAAGTAAAAATCTGATCTTGACAACCTCTATTTGACCTGAATCCAGCATGTTGTTCTCCAAATTTATTTTTGGAGAAGAAAAGAATAAGCTGCTGGCTGACAACCTAAATATAGACTATGTATAGCTCTGTATAACATTCCATTCACCCCATATAATTGAAGTGTTTTGAAAACTTTTCTTTGGGCACCTTGTCGTATGCCTTTTTTCAGATCTACAAAACTTAAGTACAGATTTTTATTATATTGCCAGGATTTTTCAACTATTTGTCACTAAGTGAAAATCTTATCTTGACATTCTCTGTTTATCAGGAACCAGCTTCTTGTTCTCCAAGTTTCTTTTCCACAGTTTTTCTCAGTCTCTTTTCAAGTATGCTTACATAAATCTTACCTGGAAAACTTAGGTAATTCTCACATTCGCCTTTATCCTCCCCACTTTTTTTTTATAAATGGGAATTATGAGAGCTCTATTCCAATCATCTGGAATTTGACCTTCTGACTAGGCACTCTGAATTATGCAGTGTAGCTACTGCAAAACTTGTATACCTCCATATTTGAGCATTTCTGGCCGATTATCATCTGCTTTAGCTGCATTTTCACATTTCAAATTTTCCTTGAAATGTATTCCTTGAGGTGAATGTTGGCAAGAAGAGCTTCTGTCACATTATCATTTCCTTTCCCAGCAATGAATTGGTATCAAAATATTAGCTAATCAAGCTATAACCATTTGCTCTGACCACATTAGTCTATCCACAAATAAAGAATTAACATAGGGATTCTGAGAAATTTGAGTCTGCATGTTAAATACTACTTATAGCATTTTATTAATTCCCTTATAGATACTACTGTTCGAGTTCTTAACAAAGTGGCCCTAACAAGTGGTGATTGGGAAGTTTCAGAACAGGATGTAAGTATTTTTGTTTGTTGTACTGTGGGCCGTTAGTTTTGTTGAGGGGGAGATGTGAAATCATGAAAACAAATTTAAAACGTTTTAAGACTAAGTGTGCTATGTCAAATGTGTATGTAAGATGCTAAAAATATAATATTTGCATTTGATTTTTGCAATAGTTGCTGTGTATGTTTTGTATTGAATATAAATACAATAAATATTATAATAATATATGTCTGTATTATGAATTTTTTTTTCAATGGAGGCCCGTGAAATATTTTAATTTTTCCAAGGGGACCTTTACATCCATAAGTTGGGAAGCACTGGTATAGACAGAGAAGAATACCC
The DNA here is from genome assembly GCF_054136105.1 of Typopeltis vanoorti. NCBI lineage: Eukaryota > Metazoa > Arthropoda > Arachnida > Uropygi > Thelyphonidae > Typopeltis > Typopeltis vanoorti. The sequence goes on from NC_143549.1 coordinate 135,697,553, forward strand.
TTCAATGGTTGGTTCCAATCTCCGGTCCCTCTGTGCAAGCAAATGACTGCTCTCTCTCTCTCTCTCTCTCTCTCTCTCTCTCTCTCTCTTTGACATCAGCAGATGTGATATTTGATTTAAAAATAAAGCTTTTACTTGAACATCCTACATGGATCAGTCTATTTTCTCATATTGGAAAGTTTAAAGCACTGCATTGCACTACCATACACATGGTAGTGCAATGCAGTGCATTACCAATACATATATATTGCACAATCCATTGTGCAATATCAATTGCATTACCATGTGCAATTGATATTGCACATGGTAGTGCAATATCAATCTTTGTTATTGATATTACAAAGATTCTGCAAGATCTCAGTTTTTATTCCGAGAGTTTGCAGAATCTCTGGCCTAAACAACATCACAAACACATATCATGGTGCTTCACCTTGCAATTTTATACTCCACTGAGTTGCCTCTTATTATGCCACTTAATGAAGTGGCTTGTTCTATTTTCAACTGTTATTTATCTTAACAGTTCTTCAGCATGCATGCATGCATGCACGCACGCGTGCGCACACACACACACACACACAGATCAGTCTTATTTTGCCCTATTCAGTGTAGATTTTGAGATTAATCATAGTTGGATCCTATTTTTCATGATTCTTTCCAGTCAAATCCTATTCTAATTCAGTTACTCTTCTGCTGTATTATATTGTAGCTTGCACTAGTTTGTTTGCAAGCGAAGTGTCTTCAACAAATGCAAACTTTGTTTGCTCGCACTTGAGTTAAGGATTAGACAAAAATAATATCATTTCTTATCAAGTTTAATTTACTTTGTAACCAAGTGAAGAAAACTTTTTTATAACTATCTCTGATCCAGACTATTTTAATAATATGATGATAACATCTTTTTATCACTTGTATATGGAAAATATTGATTCTGCATTAACTAGGGGCTATGTTCAATCGGTAGTAGAGCAGATAAGCGATGTCAGTTTTTTTGTATGGTTTGTAAGATGTTGTAATCTTGTATTTATTTTATTTTACTTTATTTATTTATTTATTTTTTTTTTTAAGGATTTTTGCTAGTTTTTTTCAGATGTGCTCCAGATATTCTTGGGGGGGGAGGGGTATATTTTTTGGATATATTAGGGAATGTAGCCATTGGCTAAGAAGGGATTTGCAAATTTGGTCAAATTCATGGAGAGGAACACTGGTATCAGAACTAATTGATTTTACTGTGCTATATAGGGTTTTAATAATCCATACTGATTAGAGGGGACGGGGTGCCTGTTGATGAAAATATCTATATCTACCAGTGGGTGTGATTTTCGGTAAATACAGAGTACTGGAGACCTGTCGGGCTGATGTGTAATCAAAATTTCTAGGAAGGGGAGATGGGTTTTATTTTCCTTTTCTATGGTGAACTGGATCCTGTCCTGGGATGTTGGTTGTTTAGATGTGTTAAAAAAATGTTGGGAGCATCCAGGCCATATGGCCAAATAGAGAATACATAATCCACATAGCATAACCAAACAGTAGTTCCATATGGAGGCAGAGCCTGCAATCCTCACCATGTCCAAAAAATATTACCCCCCCCCCTCAAGCTATCACCATTTTATATATCAGGCACATCTGAAGAACTAGCAAAAACAAAAAAAATTACAACTTTACTACCACTTGCGAAACCATTTAAAAAATTGGCATCCCTTATCTGTTATACCAAAGACATCCACAGCCTCTACACCTGCCAGGTGTTTATCAGGTTCATTGCAGTTGTAAACTATCTTACTGTGGCCAAACACAAGGACTGTATCCGTTTCCACCATTGCAACCACCCCTCCATGTGGGGCAACTGTTCGTGGTGGAGGGGACCTCCCATTGATGGTACTGGCCCTTTTCATTCTACCTCTTTTTCTTTGCTTTTCTTCCCGTATTCTTTGCTCTACTTCTCCTGAGTTTTTTTCACTATCCTTTTTCCAGACCACCATCACTGGGATCCAACGCTGTGTTTGCCGTGCGGTGCGACCCGTCGACATCCAAAAAGGGGGATCCTGGTAGTCTTGCACTACTTTGGCCCCTGTTCAGCAAGACGGGTGGTCCTAGATAGCCCAGACAGGATCAATCGGCTAGTGGGCTTACCTGCAAGGGTCAACAGTGTTGCAGTAAGTCTCTCACCCCATGGTCCGCGGTCAGGATCATAGACCTGCTGCAGTGCCGGTATAGTGTCCAGGGTAGCCCTGTCTTTCCACTCCTGAGCACAGTCTTTGCTTGCCGGGTAGTGGGTGTCCATATGTGGCTCCGTGGCGGGTGGGGAGCTCTGGCGCCGAATTAAAAATTCTTTAAATATGAATTCTTCATCCTCAAATGTTTCAGGGACCCTAACAAAGTCCCAACCAAGTACTGATAATATAGTGTTGGATCCTACTTCGTCTTAATCTATACCTTGGATCCGAGGGTTAAGAAATAATCCATTCTAATGGTAGAGGTATTGCATCCTCTATCTAATAAGATGTCACATTTAGAGCCCAGGATATCTCCTCTAATTCTCATCAACTGTTCACTTAATTTGTGGGGTTTCTGAACTCTATTATTTCTTCTGTGGAGTATGTATCTAAATTTTGAGTTCCATATGCTATTAGAGTAGTTTCCCTTGTTATGGAAACAATTCCTGGCATAATGTCCAACTTAGTTGCAGTTATAACATTTGGGAGGATCTCTTTGTTTTGTCTCTGTCTTAGATTGAGGGATAGTAGACACCTGTTGTTTAACATTATCTAGTCCTTGAATTACCTTATCTAGACTAGTTAAAATGGGTTGATTTTGTTTTTTCACTTCATGTTTAATTATCTCATTAATTTTATCAGTTGTGGGGTTTTGGTTTTCTTGAGACTTTAAAGTAATAGCTGATAATTGTCTCACAACCTCATTAAGACTATCCATTATTGGCTGATTTAACCTATTTACTTCCTGGTGAATTAGGGTTTGCACTTCTGTCATCAGCCTCTTGTCAAATTGTTCTTTACCTTCAGTTATGCAATTAATACCACTTGAAATTTCTCCAATATTCTTTCCTTTTCCTTTTTCATCCTTATTTTTCTTTTCAACATCAGATTGGTTCAAGGAACAACCAATCTTATTTACAACATTAACAAGACTTACACTGGATGAGGGATAAAAGTCTCCTAACATATGTTCTTTCTCCTTGACACTTTAGAGACACTCTTGTAAGGTGGAAATTTTCTTCTTATAGGCTGTTTCTCTTAATTCTGATCTAACGCCTTGGCGGAACTGTTAGAATACAGCCCAATCTAAGTGAGACTTATCCTCATTAGTAACATTTAAACTGTTGGCTAGTGTTAATAAACGCTTGTAAAAATCAGTAACAGTCTCTTTATCTTTTTGTAAGACTCTCTGTAACTTCCATAAATTTGGACCAATACTTCTTAATTTTGAGAACTGAGAAATAAGATTGTCCTTAAATTTTTGATAATCTAATGTTTCTTTTAGCACTGGAGATGAGTACAAAAAAGTTTTTGCCTTGCCAATTAACTTATTTCTTAATAATATAAGTAATTGGAAATCAGTCCAGTTAGCTATTTCCCTAAGTTTTTCAACATAAATAAAAAAGGACAGTACATCATCTGATTCTTCACCTGAAAACTGGGGAAAAACCTGTTGTGGGTTCAATGTACGAAAAAATTCACTATCTTCCATTTTAGAAGTAGATGAAACAGCCATATTACTCTATTAACAACAACTTTAAAAAAATCAGAATCCTAAAATAACTTCTATGTTTGCCTGATTCTAGTGTACAACCAATTCACTTGATTCACTTAATTTACTTTCAAAGTTCTTGGGATCACCTTTTTTTTTTTTTTTTGATACTCTTATAAAATTTAATACTTAATATTACAATCTTTTTTAGTGAATTCAAATCCTGTCGACTGCACCATTTTGTTGGATCCTACTTCGTCTTAATCTATACCTTGGATCCAACATGTTGATCACTATGATGTTCTTAAACATAATAAGTTGCTAGATGGTTTCTAATTCAAATATAGAGAAAATTTTTATTTATAGACTGCGCCACTCTATATCTGAATTAGTTCAAGAATTGAAGAAAAACCAACTCACAACTATCTCTCCTTTTAGGTGTTAATATTATATATACTGGCCGAGTATATTAAACTTATTTAATTCACCCGCTTTGGTTCGAATATTTTATGAATGGTACAGTAAAAGAGATTCAGGCAAAATACAACTCTTGATTAACACTTTCATTGCCAAGCTGAAAATTGGAATTTCATGTGGTGGCCAAATTTTTTTTTATTTTTTTATTTTGTTAGCGGCGGCCACGCGATAAACGCATGATCGGCCGTTTGGTGAGAACTCGCATTGCTTGATCGCGCAATATCATTCATTGCCAAGCTGAAAATTGGAATTTCGTGTGGTGGGCAATTTTTTTTTTATTATTTTATTTAGTTAGCGACGTCCATGCGATAGCGGGTGATCGGCCGCCTGGTGAGAACTCGCACCACACGATATCGCGTGATTGGCAATGAACGTGTTAACAAAAACAAACATTTAATTTTAGAATCACAAATTTTACACTTAAGATCAAATCACTAAATAAGTTATTATAAACACTTCAGTCTTTCTAATAATACAGTCATACAAACTCAGACAATGGTAAATCTGTTATCTGTAATACAGTCTTCTCACAGTTCCTAAGTGTCAAATACAATAAAATTGCAGTAACATCTCTTCACAAACAAACATCTTTAATTTTACACTTCAGCTAATTCTCCACAATAGTTACTGTTAGTATAGGGAAATTCTAGGGTGAAACTCACACACTTCTCTGTATAGGAATATTAATGGTTGGAATAATCTTACCGATAATCTACTTTCTTCATCAACTTACACACAAACACTTTTACAATAAACGGCACTCATTAAAATAAATCTTCTAAGCATTAACTGAATTAATTCACAGTCACAATATACATAATCAGATGTTCTTGCATGAATCACTACTGATCACTCATGAATTAAGGTAACACAATAATTCCTTAACTTGAGGTTTTATATGCACAGTTGTTCATTCCTCCGGCATTCAATTAATTCTTTAGGCACTATAATTCTAAACACAGCTAACGGTAAACTTCAACTTTACAGCCTCTACTATTCTCTAGTAACTTCGGGCTTTGCTTCAAGGTTCCGTATGTCCTTGAAAAGTCGGCTCTGAAATTAAATCTCAACTCAAGTATCGCTAATCTATTTAATAATCTCTCAGCTGTTTTCCGTAGCTATAATTGTTATTCTACAACTTATTAGCTAACTGCTTCTCGACTAGTAGACTTAAATTAGCTGCTTGAGTGACTTGCCGACTCTCTAATATCGCACTCTGATTCCCCGAATGCTGAATACTCTGATTCCAACCGAATGCCAATTCTCTCTCTCTATGTTTCCTATCTATCTCCTTCTCTCTCACCTTTTCTTTTACCTTCTCACAATATTTTCAGTGTTCCTCGCTTATATATTCGTTCGTCCCGCCTAAATTGTTCTCGTGATCTCTTTTTAATTAAAACTCTTTTGAATAAACTTTCAACATTCTCCTCACGCACTGTTCCAAACTCGCGCTCGCTCACTTACATATATCTCCATGACAACAAAACAAAACATAATAAAATTGAGCTATTGCATAACGTTAAACTTCTACAAATAGGAATAAATAGAGAATATTTACATTTCAATTAATGCGCAGTTAAATTATCAAATACAAGTTTTTATAATATTAATATAGTAATAAATAAAATAGCTTAATAATATTTAATACAGTCTTTTCATTATTAATACATATATCTTTGATTAATTAATTAAATATTAGATAAAATTAAAGGTAGTTATGAATATTAAATTGTAAAATAAGTTGTTTACATTAAATAATATTTACAAGTTTAGCCTTTGTGATGGAAGATCATGTTGGATTCTGAAGCAAATAATAATTACTTAAATCTCTATATATTCAGAATCCAACAATAGACACAGCATATGGAAATAGAAGTAAGAAACAAAAGATATCGGATACTGACATAAATGTACAATCTTTTTCATCATTCATGCAACAGGTGAAAAATCAATTGGGAAAATGTCACCCTTCTTTATCCAAAAAAGGTTTAGAAGGACTGGCAGGACCTCCTAAAACTATCAAGAAATTGCTTTCTGGTGATATCCTCGTGGAAACAATGTGCAAACAACATTCTGAGAAACTACTGAGAGCAGCGACAATGGGTGGAATACAAATTGCAGTAACACCTCACAGAACACTCAATTCTAGTACAGGAGTGATATCAGAATGGAACATCCTTGATGTTCCTGATGAGGAGATATGTTCAGAGCTTACAGATCACGGAGTGAAGGGTGTGAGGTGCATCCTGATATGCAGGGATGGTCACCTGGTCTCAACCAAGAACATCATCCTTACTTTTGATACACCTAGGCCTCCAACATCTCTAAAAGCAGGGTATCTCAGCTGTCCTGTTAGAATGTACATCCCTAACCTGCTGAGATGCTTTACATGTCAAAGATATGAACATCCTCAAACTGCTTGTCGTGGTTCTACTACCTGTGCCCGATGTGATAGTAAAGAACATGATAATAAATCTTGCTGTGAAAAAAAAGCTAAATGTGTCAGCTGTCAGGGAGATCATCCAGCATACTCTCCTACATGTCAGAAATGGAAAGATGAAAAAGAGATAAAAAAAAAATTAAAACAGAACAAAACATAACATATCAGGATGCAAAAAGAAAGCTAGCCACCATTACACCGGTTCTACGATCCTCTTATGCTGAAAAAGTAACAATTAAAAAAGTGCCAACAGCAACTCAAACATGTTTGTCTATTCCACCATTTGATAATTTCACCATACTTTAACTTTACGATCGCAGGTGCTTCTCTGTTGAGTGCATTAATCACAAGACCTATGGCCTTACTCCAGAGACAACTTCAAAAATGGTCCCATTCAATGAAAACTCATCTGTCAAAAAAATTATGGTGGAGACTTCACTCAAAAATAAACCACCAGACACTTACACAGAAAAAATGGATACCTCAGTACCCACTGAAAGTAAACTAAGCATACCAAATGACCCTAACACATTTGATGTTTTGAACACTATACCAGAGGAAGAGATGGACACTGGCCGTCCATACTTCCCTAAAACAGTGGATAAATATAAATCTGACAAAGGTGAGTCCTCAACCTCTCAAAAACCAGACAAGTCAATAAAATCAAAACAGTAGGAAAATTTTTACAATGGAACTGTCGTGGGATCTGCCAGAATATTGACGATATCAAAATGTTCTTGCAAAAACACAAACCTTTCTGTTTCTGTCTACAGGAAACTTACTTAAGACCAATGAGGACCGTACCTTTAGGAATTTCATTGTTGTACGTAAGGATAGAACTGGAGATGGTCCTGCTCATGGAGGAGTAGCTATCCTAGTGGGCAGTCCTACTCCTTTCCATCAGGTCCAACTTAATACTTCTCTGGAAGCGGTAGCGATTCGCTTCTTTGTGGGATTTCTTATTACAGTATGTTCAATTTATTTACCACCAAATGCTGAGTTAAATGAAATAGATCTTGATAATCTTATCTCACAACTGCCTGAATCCATACTTTTGATGGGTGACTTTAACGGTCACAATACTCTATGGGGTAGTGCCAACACTAATAGACGAGGTCGAATCGTTGAAAAAATGTCTTCGCAGTTAGCCTAGTGGCTTTGCGCTTCGTAACCATATGCCTGGGGAAGGAGTGTCCGACGTTCAATTCCCATCATTGACGTGAGGAGCTCAAGGATCTTCCTCAGCCATAGCCAAGTTAGCTGGTCTTGGGCGTGGACAGCAGGGTTTTTTCCACCAGTTTATCTGATATTTTATATCCTGCAAGCAGGCAAACTGGTCCAAGGACATACACTGATTACAGTCAAGAATACTGATCCACCCATAGGTCTGATTCGTCAGCTTATTCTGGTTCCGGAGCCCAGATAAAATTTGGGGGGACTAGATGGTACCCTGAACTCCCGTATAAAGGGGGAATGCTGTGTCATCACACGTAATTTATTTATTTATTGAAAAAATTCTTGATAATAACAACCTCATCATCATCAATTCCTGACATGTAACCTCAAGGGGTGTACAGGATATGATAGTACTAGATGAAAAATTTACATCATTACTAACTTCCTATCTACAATTTTCCTCCAAATCTTTCTATTATTTGTCAAGTCTCCAACATTATCAGATCTTATATTTCTATCATCTAAGGCACTTTGTACTGTATCAATCCACCTATATCTGGTCTACCTCTGGGTCATTTTCCTGCAAACCTGGCAGAGAACACTTGTTTTGCTAATCTTTCCTCGCCCATTCTGTTTAAGTGACCATACCACCTGAGATTTGCTCTGCTAACGCATTCCTGGATGCTAACAATGTCAAGTTCTTTCCTAATATCGTCGTTTTTAATATGATATTGCCATTGATGCCATCTTTTCACCCTTCCCTAATCTTTCTCAGGACTCTCATATCTGCGGTCTCTAGTCGTTGGTCAAGTGTTTTACTTCTCACCCAGCTCTCAGATCCATAAGTTAAAACTGGTTTGAACACTGTCTTTGTATACAGCTAATTTAGTGTTCTGACTAATTTCTTTCTTATTCCATATGAATTTATTCAATTGACTGCCTACCATACCAGCTTTGTTGATTCTGTTATCTATTTCCATATTTAATTTACCATCGTTAGTAAAAATCGTGGCTGAGTAGCTGAAATGTTTTACTTGTTCCACAGGTTCCCCATTCACAACACAGTTGACATTTTCAACAATTCTACCTATTTTCATTGTCTTTGTCTTTTTAATGCTGACCTTCATACCATATCTATTACAACAGTTATTCAGTTTAATCAGGCAATCTTGCAAACTTGTAGCAGATTTATTTAGAAGTATAACATCGTCCGCATAAAACAAAGTGCTGACATTAACATCTCCAATTTTGATATCATGTTTAATACCACTTTTTTTTATAATGTGATTCATATAGTTAATGAATAACAGAGGTGATAATGTACATCCTGTCTCACACCAGATTTAACATTAAACCATCCTTCCTTCTGTACTTCCTTCAATTCTAACTGCTGACTTGCAATTCAAATAAAGACTAAGTATTGTTATAATGCCCCATTGACACCATATAACTGTTGCGTATTGAATAGCTTCTCTCTTGGCACCTTGTCATATGCCTTTTCCAGATCAACAAAACTTAAATACAGATCTTTGTTATAATATTCCCATGCTTTCTCAACTATTTGTCATAAAGTGAAGATCTGATCCTTACAGCCTCTATTTGGCCTGAATCCAGCTTGTTCTTCACCAAGCTTTTCTTCCACAAATCTTCTCAACCGTTTCTCAAATATACTTGCATAGATCTTGCCAGGAACACTCAGTAGGGAAATACTGCTGTAAATCTCACATTCAGTTTTATTTCCCTTTTTATATATAGGTACTATGAGAACTCCACTCCAATCATTGGGAATTCGTCCCTCTCTCCAGGCCTTCTGAACTATGCAGTGCAGCCACTGCAAGACTTTTATACCACCATACTTCAGCATTTCTGGTTGAATATCATCTACTCCTGCTGCCTTTCCACATTTCAAGCCTCTGATGGCTTTTTCTACTTCAAGTATGCATATGTATTCCTGACTGTATGCCTGTTGAGTGTTTTTTTACCACTGTGCTATCACTGCATGTTTCATTTAGCAATTTCTCGAAGTAATTACTCCATACTTCAAGGATATCTTTCTCTCCCGTTTTCATGTCACCTTTATAACCTCTAACTCCTTTAACAGTACTCTTTCCTCCATTAAAATATATTTAAATATGATAAATACAAATTTTTATAATATATATGCACAGCTTCTTACAACATTTACATAGGAATAAATAAAATAAATTAAGTGACATTATAATACAGAGTCCTTTCAGTACTAATGCATATCCTAGATTAAATAATTAAACAATAATAAACAAACTCAAAGTAATTATATGAATAATTTACGAGCAAGAGATTAACATCAAATAATATTTACAAGTGTTGCATAAGTTATGGCAGATTATGTTAAATGTGAATGAAGTATTATAATTCTCAAATATCTTCATTCCCAATTTAAAACTAGGTCTCAAAGGAGACCTCCCTATATTTATTAAAAACTTTCTGTCCAGGCAAACTTTCCAAGTCGGAGTGGGAAGTGCACTATCTCAACCATATCTTCAAGAACAAGGTGTTCCCCAAGGCTCTGTCTTAAGTGTAACCCTTTTTGCTATTAAAATCAAATCAATCATTGAACAGCTTCCTCCCACTGTAGACAATGCTCTATATGTTGATGACTTCACAATTTACTGTTACTCACGTAACATGAGGGTAATTGAAAGACAACTTCAGCAATCAATTGATCATGTCTCTCTGTGGGCTCTTAATAATGGGTTTAGATTTTCAACAGAAAAAAGTGTATGTGTACGCTTCTGTCGAAAACGCACTCGTCACCCACAGAATGTTATTCCAGTAACTACAGAAACCAAGTTCTTGGGACTCATTTTTGACAGAAAACTCACATTTCTAGCACACATTTGTCAACTAAGAGAAAAGTGCAAAAGAACTTTGAACCTCCTTCGCACTCTATCCTCTTCTGAGTGGAGTGCTGATCGATCTTCATTACTTCATGTTTCGTGGACTTATACATTCAAAGCTGGATTATGGGTCCCAAGTCTATGGTTCAGCAAGACAGAATAACCTACGTGGTTGGATTCCATCCATCATCAGGGTATACGGATAGCTACTGGTGCCTTTCACACCTCACCCACTCCAAGTCCCTATGTAGAAGCAAATGAACCAGCTCTATCACTTCGATGGAAACAGTCGTCTCTTAATTATGCCCTTAAAATAAAATCTCTCCCAGATCACCCTACATGGAATACTATCTTCTCTCTGCATTGGGAAGCTCAATATCACACACATCGAACTGCTATACATCCTTTTGGTATGCGTATTAAAGAAACTGTGCAAGCTGTTAGTATAAATGTTGACAACATCAGCTACACTAAACATAACAGCATTCCTCCATGGCAGGTTTGCACACTATCCTGCAACCTCTCACTTTGTCAGCTACAGAAATCTTATACCCCATCAACCATTTACCTGCAATTGTTTGATGCACATAGAGCAGCACACGCTGATTTCTTACCCATCTGTACTGATGATTCAAGAACTAACACCTCTGTTGGCTGTGCTGCTGTGTTTCCTGACATTATTATCTCTAATCAGATCCCACCAGACTGCAATAATTATACAGCAGAGTTACATGCCATTCAGCTTCCGCTTGTGCATATAAAAAAAAACTGCTACCAAAAGTGTGTAATTTATAAAGACTCATTGAGCTCTTTACAGGCTATCTCCTCTCCTATGTATAATCCACATTCAGTACTTTATGAAGTGCTATACCTGCTTCACAAAATGAAAATCCTTAATTTCGATGTTCAGTTCTGCTGGATTCCCAGCCACATCAGAATCAAAGGAAATGAAGCTGCAGATGTAGCTGCTAAATCAGCCCATACCTTCTCCACATACTATATGACAGTTCCATATACAGATAACTTAGTGAGAGTTAACATGGCAAGAAACATCAACAAACAAATTATATAACATTAAACCTGAAATTAAACACTGGCGTTCTAGTCAACGTACAAAGAGAAGGAAGGAGGTTGTCCTTGCTAGGCTCCGCATAGGTCACAGTCACCTTACGCATTCTCATTTACTGAGAGCTGGTGGCCCTCCCATATGTGAAAAATGCAACACACATCTCACTATTCATCATATTCTGCTAGATTGTCAAAAATTTACACGAGAGAGGAATGAAATTTTCACCTATCTAACCAAGCCATATACACTCAGGGAAATGCTAGCAGACTCAGGCAAATTGCATGGTGTTTATTATTTTTTAGAAAGAATTAATTTGTACAAACACATTTGAACATAAATTTGTTTATATGTAAATACTTTTTTTTCGCTTAACTTAACTTTTATACATATATATTGTTGATTAGGTTAAATCTGACCAATTATGTATTACCATGGGCCTTGATCTTGTATATTTGTATCACCCCTGCTGTAATTTTGTTAATATGTAAATACCATAATGCTAAACTTAAATATTATGTATCAATACTGTATAATAATTCCTTTCTGACTCTAAGTATTAGTATAATAATGTTTGTTGTAATCTTACTAGATGTAGACACTGCTTTCCTTGACTTGTTTTGTATATTCATATGTTATCCTATAGTTATCTATTTATGTACTGCTGAAATCTTTGCAGTAATTTTGTTTATATGTAGATACTGCATCTGCATCACTTAACATACATTTTTGTATGCATCTTATTTACTACTTTATTTTTTGAATAATCATGTAGTGCTGAAGGACATCTTACCTATTTGTGTACTTTCTAGTAATTCTGTTTATACTGCATTGTAAATTTAATTTTCATCCATGCATATTGTATAACAATCCCTTTTTGCCTATTTTTGTACTGCTGTAAAGGCATCTGTTATAATTTTACATATATGTAGATTCCTTGACTTAGTGTTTCATATATTATCTATTAACTTATATTGTTAACTATTTTTGCACTACTGTAATAACTTCTGACCTTGTGTGTTGCTGTGCCCTCTGCAGCAGTTCTGTTTACCTAGACATGCTGCTTTGTGAAACTAGATTCTTGTACAGGCATATTGTTTACAATTTTCTGTAAATGCTAATGTTGTAACCTTTAGTATGGCACAGTATGACCTTTGTAGTTTTTGTGCCAAATAAACTATAAACCAAAAAACCACCACTGCAGCCACTCAGAACTTGTTGACCATATTTTGGACACTTACCACAGGATATGCTGGAAGAAGGCCACTCTTCTCCACCACAGCAAATATAAATATGAGACTATTCCTTGACTCTGCCTCACACTTAAGAAATCACCTTAGCTTCAAGAAATATGGTTGCATGAAACTTTCCCAAATTTAGGAAGCACGCTTCCTCTGCACTTCAGCTCAACCCATTTTAGCCCACTAGTGGGCACTATTTAGGATTTAGATTCCCTTTTGGTTGCCAAGTGGCAGCCCCATTTACCAATGTAATGCCTGCATGCACATATCATACTGTACTGTGTTCTCTGATGATAGCAGTTTGACTTTGCCAAAATACTGGAAATATCAATTAAATTTATTGTAATTAATATTAGTCTACCTTGTAAGTTCCTTTAAAAAAAATAGTTAGTTTGCACTACAACACATCAAAAAAATACTACTAAAAGATGAATAAGTTATACAGACTCACTTAGCTCTTAATAGGCCATACTGCCTCTTGTTTACAGTCCCTGTCCAATTTTTTTCTCAAATGTAACAATGATTCTGTCAAATGATTAGGTTTCCACGTAGTTCATTTTTGCTAAATTCTAAGCCACATTTGAATCAGCGAAAACAGAACTACAATGTAATTGCTTGGACTCGCACTGTCTTTAATTTCTAGTTGTCTTTCCTTCTACAGATTATAGGCAAGAAAAAAAAAAAAAAGAAAGAAAACATAAAACCTTCCAAGGCCCTACTTAGACACATTGTCATCTTATATTTTTTCTTGCCTCAGCAAGAAAAAAAATGTGTAAGATGACATTCAGTCCTCAGACTGAATGATCCATCTCATCATCATTTTTCATATTCTAGTGGGATACTGTCACATTACTTAAGAAAACTTGGCCAGCCCGGCTGGCCGAGTGGTTAGTGTATCCACTCTCCAGCCAGGCCGTGGGCATGGATGTTTGTGATTGTCTGTGGAAATACCAGTGGTGGTGTTGGCAGTAGATGGCGTTGGTGTAGTTGCAGTCAGTTGGTAGATTGAGTGGTGGAGACAGAGTTGTAGAGCAGGTGCCCTCCCTTGATGAGTCCTTGGACTCCTTGGAAGTGTCAAAAAAAAAAAATAAATAATAAGCCTTTTACAATTTCTGCCATACTCACAGGATATGCAATTCTCTATTACATACACAGACAGAATACATCATTTTTTTAGCTTTTTCGAAAAAATTATTGAACTTTTGTCATTATGTCTAATTAGAAATTTATATGTTGTGTAGTAATCAACACAGGAGGTCTTTGTTTATGTGATAGTTGGGTTTTTAGGGACTTGAATAAATGAAAGCGCCATTAAAAAGAAATAAAAGACACATGATGACAATTAATGAGATACATTCCTGGCATGCAAAAATCATTCCTATGAATTGCTTTTCCATCTAAAGCCCAAGAAATTAATGGAAAATATTGTTTGTTATAATATAGATGAATGGTAAAAAAAAAGATTTCATGTCACTCCAAAGTTGAGTAATGAAAATCTTTATAACAAAACTTATTTAACTGGTATGGAGTTCTTTTTAATAGATCAAAATGGTAAACTACATTTGAAACAAGTTAATAAACATAAATTTCCAAAAGTAAGGTAGTTGTGAAATTATATTTAATATATTAGGAGTATAAAATTTTAACCTGTCCTGCCAAACTTCATCACATGCCTTCCCCTCCCCTCCTCCCTTGACTGAATCTATCATTTTTTTTTTTTTCAGAGTTTGATTCTTTTTCTTTCTTACATGATTTTCTTCAGTATGATTTTTTAGTGTGATATTCAGTTTTATGTTCAAAACTAATTGGTGTTCACTTTTATATCCTGAACTAGCATGAAGCTATCCCTTTCAACAATAACATAATTAATGAAACTTTTCTTATTTCTTGTGTTTACTCTCTGTGTGACTTCGTGCACATTGCCATGCTGGAACATGGCATTAGTAAGAGCTTGACAGAAATCCAGTAAGTACTTACCATTATTATTAGATTTTCTATTTTTTCCAAATTTTCCCACAGCATCTCTGTGCATCTGGTATTCATTTCATATTCTACTGTTAATATCACCAACAAAGAATTTTCTTTTTTCTTTCTGAGTTGCCTGTTCTGATGATTCATAAAACTTCCTCCACTTCTTCCTTAATACAATCTTTTTTGGGACCACAGGCACAAATAAGACTCATTCTCTCCAGTTCTCTATTACCCACATTGTAATATATATATATATATTTTTTTATCATATGGTAAAAAATGAAAAAGTACAATAGGCAGTTATTGTTATGCATTGTGTGATATGCACATCAAAATTTCATATTATTAATTATTTTATGTTTAATATTTCATAGGTATGGATAGATGAAAACAGAAGATTGGTGTATTTTGTTGGATTGAAAGATTCACCTCTAGAAAGACATATGTAAGTTTTTTCTTTGCATACTTAATTGCTTTTCAATGATAATTTAATAAATATACAGTTTTATAATGTATATTACACATCCCTTGATTGTACATATCAGACAATGATTTGTTTTAATTTGCTAATTACCTCACTTTTTGCAAACTATTTGATAAAACTCCTTATTCAAATATCAGTCATGTTGACTGAAGTAACATTTTTACTCTTCAGCTAACAAGCACTAAGTTTGAATCCCACTGTAGTTTAAATTATACTTGACAAGATATTATATTCTTGCTTAACTCTTTACCCAGGCATCAGAAATTTATTCATGAAATATCTTCACAGCTATGCTTCTGTATATGGAGTATACAGAGCAGAGTTGGGCAATCCCAGCGGTACTGGCCATATGTGGCCAAACAAAACAATTATGGCCAACAGTGTTTTTTGGCAAAAGTTAAAATTAAATCGATATTATTTTATTTTATTTGTATTATAAAATTATATTTTGTGCATATTTTCATTGTTAAAATCTTGTTTTCTTATTTGCGAGTTTAGGAATAAACTTTTTCTAGCATTTCTTTTTTTTTATTGCAAATTTGGTGATATGCAGCAACTGCACTGCCTTGAGCAAATCATTTTTGTACATGACTCAGCACATTTTGTAGCAGCAGGTCGACTTAGTTATTTTTCAGCAAGTTTAGGTAGGTAATTGTGCAACTTTAAGTGTTTAAATAAACTTTATTTTAAATTCATGATATGGATAACTAGATAATTTAAAAATGAAAGAATTCAGAAGATGATGCTTAAAACTCAAAAAATAAAGACATTTGATTTTGGCATTGCTGCCGAAAAGAAAATGGTGCTTGACTGAAAAAAATGTGAAATGAAAATTTAATGAAAGTAGGGAGTTGAAACTTGCAGTGATGGAAGTAAATAATTTAATGTGCAAAAATTCATGATATTAGACCTGACATCTGGATGCAAAAATGTAAGTCAAAGGAATGATTCTCTTGGGTGGTACAAATGATTTGAGAGGCGACAAGTATTCTATGAGGGAGGATGTAAAGGAGTTGTTAGAAGAGGCAGTACTGAAGAACTAGAAGGTGAAGACTGTAAGTCTCCTACCACATTATGATAGAGGCGAACTGAGGAGCAGGGCATTGGTAGCCCTTGGATCTATTTGTAGATTGTGCAAAACAAATGATGTAGAATTTGTGAATCTCTGGTTTGACAGAAAGAACGATTTGTACAATGCTGATGGATTGTATCTAAATGATTTTGGTGTTAGGTGTCTGGAGAGAGCTTTGTTCACTGAGAATGCTAAGTGCAAATTCAGGGAAACTTAAGCAATTAGGTGGACGCAAGTGAGTTTGCGTGAAGGCACTCATAAGGTGAATGAGAGGGAGAATGATCAAGTGTGGAATCTAGTCTCTCAAGCAAAAATATTAAATAAGGTAGTCAATTCAGAAAGTAAAGGTGGGGTGGGTGACTAAAAGGATGCTGCAGTTTCTATATACTAATGCCAGAAGTATCAGGAACTAGAGGCAGGAGTGTTTGGCATTGGTTCATGCAAAAATTATAGGCATTAGTGAGACTTGTCAACAGCAGATGATGTAGCTACAGGGATTGAATGTGAAGGGTTTTGTATTTTTCAGGGAAGATAGGATGGGGTGGGGGATACTGCTGATGATAGCAGATGAATTGCAGCCAAAAAAGAATAGGAGACAACAAAATATACAGTTGGTTGTTGCTATAGGCCAGGAAGTCCCACAGATGATCTGGAAGACATGCATTGCCAAATTAGTACAATGAGTACAAGTTGAGTAATTATTGTGGGGGACTTCAATTGTGGAGATATAGACTGGAAGGAAAGAAGATCACATGACATGAAGGAAATAGAATTTATATACCTGCTGAGAGATAATTACTTAAGGCAGCATGTGATGTGGAAGAGTATTGGGTCTGGTCATAGGATCAAAAGAGCTATCCATAATCAAGGTAACCACATTGCTTCCAGTTGGTAAAAGTGACCATGCAGTCTTGACTGGCAGATTGTAAAATATGAGGAATCATGAGGATGAATCTTTGGACCCCACGGAGGTGCTCGTATAATAATAATAATAACAAGCCAGTGTGTCTTTTGTGTAACAAAATTTTTAGTGATAAAAAACTATCCAACTTTAAGCAACACATTAACAATTTTCACAACAAATTTGATGTAAAATTTCAAGTTGATATTCAAAATTGGTCACGAGGAGACAGAGCATCATCATATCCTCAGAGCACAACTTCATGAACAAAAGAGAGGCCTAAAAAACATTTTATCATTGATCAAACTAGTATGCTAGCTGTAAAGTAGCTTCGATTCTAACTCAAAAAAAAAAAAAAAGAAATAATTTTCTGATGCTGAACTAGTAAAAGAAATACTTATTGTGGTAATTAAAACTATTGGAGAATATGATTCAAAAATAAAAGATGATATTCTTCAAAAGGTAACAAATTTACAATGAAGTTGAAGAACAATTGTCTCTAGAATGCTCGAGTTAGTGAAAGTCATAGAAAATTAGTTGTTTGAACAACTAAAAGACTAATTGTATTTTTCTTTAGCAGATGAGTCAACAGATGTTAGTGACACTGTGCAATTGATATTTTGGGTTCGATATGTGACTCCAGATCTTTAAGTTAAGGAAGAAATGCTTGGCATCTGTGGATTAAAAGATTGAACATCTGTATACCTTTGAAAACATTTCTGAAATGTTAAAAAAATTTAATCTGGATTTAAAAGAACTGGTTTCTCTCACAAGACATAGTGCTCCTGCCATGATTGATTCAAAATTAGGATTTGTTTCTCTTTTGAAGCAGCATTTAAATGAAAACAATGTAATGTCTGTGCTGCCATCTTTCCATTGCATTTCAATCAATAAACTATGTGTTCAGATATCTGAAAATGATGAATTAACAAATGTGATGGACATTGTTATAAAAGTTGTGAATTAAAATAGAAGTGGAAGCTCTCTCATTCATCGACAGTTTGTTGAAGAAAAGCGATTAATTCATTTTTGATGATTTTACTGGGTTTACAAATGTAAGCTGGTTAAGTAGATGAAAGTCTTGGAATGATTTACTTCCTTACTTCCTCATATAAAAGAGTATCTTGTTGAAAAAAAGGTAACATTGAAAATTTCCTTCAAATTTAAACTTTTTCTTGGCAGTGTTATTTGCACTTTTTGTGCAACATGATGGTTCACTTGAATAATTTGAATACAAAACTTCAGGGAAGAGGTAAAATAATAAGCTAGCAATCACAGTCTATTCATTAATTTCAATTAAAGCTGAACCTCCTTTTCAATTCCAATAGAATGATTTGACACATTTTGCAAAGTTGAATAGTTTTCTCAAAAATAATAGACTGTGATTTCTCTGATGCTAAAGATGGTCTCTATGTAAACTGGATTATAATTTTATCTCAAAAATTTGAATCTCATTTCTCCAAATTTGAAATTGATATTTGATTTTTTGCATGATCCATTTCAGTTTGACTTAGCAAATTCCAGTAAGGAAATTACAAATTTTTTTGTTTTGGGGTAAGAGTGGATTTGAAGATGAGATACTTACCCTGCAAAGTGTAGAATGCATAAAAGATAAAAATATAAATGTTCTATCAAAGAGAGGTGGCTCTCTATTCTGACAAATGAGAATCCTCCAAACTTAAAGATAACTGTTGGAAGTTTTTCCATTTGGTTATACTATTAATTAAAGATACCAAGAAATTATATACTTGGTTTAATCCTTTATCCAAGTGTAAGCAAATAAAGTTTACACCTGATATATAATCAGGACTGAATAATTTATAGTATAATGAAGTGGAAAAACTTCCAACAACTATCTCTAATCCAGAGTATTTTAATAATAAGGTGTGACATCTTTTGGCAACTCGTATATGAAAATATGACTTCTGCATTACTTCCTTAGAGGTGATACTTTGGGTCTGGCTCTCACTGACGAGACCTCAATAAAGGTCAGGGTATTGGTCCCCTTCCCATAAGGATACGTGCTGTGCATTATGGGATACTAAGACAAGTGATGTGAAGTCATTACCTTCTATATACGAGTTGCCCTGTCATGATTATATTTCAGACGCAAACTTTGTTTGCTTACTTGGATAAAGGATTAAACCAAGTATATAATTTGTTAGTATCTTTAATTTAAAGATAGCTATTTCAAAATTATGTTCCATATTTGGATCTACATGGATATACGAGTCAACATTTTCTGTGCTAGATACAGATCTAAGCTTAATGAGTTAAATTTAGAGGCAGAACTAAGATGTTCATTGAGCATAGATATTAAGCCAAATTTCGTGAAACTTGTTGATGAAAAACTCCATCAATTTTCACATACAGCTGAAAAAGACCATGTATGAGGCAGTAGTCGAAGTTAATCACTGAGGTTTGGATGGGGGGTAATTTATCACCTGATAAATTACCCCCCCCTAGGTAATTTATCTAGGTAGTTGCAGGAATTTCTAGGGATGTTTTTAGTGCATTATCCAAAACTTGGAATACCGTTGAGTGGATTTAGGATTCTCATGAAATTAGTAGCAACAGAAATAGATGCCTTTTTTAGAGGCTGAGAAGGCCAGTAACATAATTTGTGATTCCAATTCACAAACAAGTTATAACCTTTTCTGGTGAAGAAAGAATACAGCAATCTCTCGATTAATGCGCCACCGATTAGTGCATTATTTTTTTTTATACCCAAATTCGATTAGTGCATCTATATACATCTTAAAAATAAATGTTACAGATTTTAAAAATTTTCTATCTATACATTTTTATGGCTAAGTATTTTAAAAAATCACTCACCAGAATGAAATAATTTAGTTACCGATTTAAAACATTTTACAAAGTTATTTTTAATGGCATGCTACACTATGTATACTATGTTCCAAATTTTTACCGCCAAAATTTATGTTGTCTGCTATAGTATGCCTACAGATTCGAGATCCTTCGACACTTCTGCGCATGTCATAAAAAGGAGAATCCATTCCGATAATAGGGTAATCAATCCGTCTTCTGGGATAAGTTGTTTATTATTACACGTCGGAAAATTAACTTCTCTTTTATGTTCATTGTAGTTTTTAAAGTGGTAACTATTTTGCTTGTATAACAGTTGGGAAATTTTATCTATAAAGCATGTGATTTCGCGTGTTGGCAACCAATTCGTACCTCCTGCATTTCGAATCGACTATTCTTGACACCAAGCCAAGAAAAGTCTACAAAGTGTGGGCGTACTATAATTACATAGCGTTTTGATGATCGTATTTCCTTTGCAATGTTATATGAGTGTGTTTTTCTTACTTTTTTTATTTTAAAGTATTTTTCCCAAGCTTTAATCATGAGTAAAAGAATTAGTGAGCGAAAAAGTGGATGTGTGAAAGAGATTTGAAAAGTAAACTCATTGGAAGAAAAACTTGAAATAATAAAGAAAAATGAACAAGGCAAGTCTAGAGCAAAGATAGGACAAGAACACAAAATGGGTGAATCAAGTACAGGGTGTTCGGGATAAATTTGACAGTTTCGTAAGGAAAAAGAAAATCTTCTTTGTATCTATTAAATTTAATGAATTGACAAAAAAACATTACAGGCAGAGTTAATTACAATACTATCAACAAGATTTACTCAAAATAACCACCATTAGCATCGATCACAGCTTCAATTCTGCTTCGGAACCTCGAACAAGCTGATGCTACAGTCTCCCTGGGAAGGGCCGCAAAAACTGTTTTAATTTTATCCATTAACTGGGCTTTTGTATTACTGGAAGTGCGATTGGTGTCTTTTTCAACTGCGCCCCATACAAAATAATCCATGGGGTTAAGGTCTGGGGAGTTTGGAGGCCAAACATTTGGACTGGTGAAGTCGTAGAAATTTTCAGACAACCATTTTTGACTTTTCCCAGAGGTGTGGCAAGGGGCCGAATCCTGCTGCCATACATACGGCCTACCATTGGCTACCCTTGTTATCCAGGGCTTGACTACAGTTAGCAACTCCACGAACAAAGCCCGAATTCCAATGCCGGGGTTCTTCAACACCTGTTCCTGCAGATTTGCGAGGAATTCTGCTGTACGAACGCAATCAGATCGTCTGCTAGGGATCTTTCTTCTTGCTACATCCTCGTAGTCACCATTGCAAGTCTCTAGTTCATGCCTGATTGTTTTTACTGTATTCAGGGAGCATTGGGCAGCAGTCGTAATATCCTTATTTTGATGGCGGGCACGAATCATCATGATACAAGTTATTCTCTTCCATGATTCAGGTGGGTTCCAGCTATCCATCCTTTCTGACATCTTGTATATGAATGAAGAAGGGTCCAAACTTTTAAATGAAGAGAAGTGTGTGTTAATACATGTAACTTACGGAAAAATATAATTAATTATAAATATGTCAAATTTATCCCGAACACCCTGTATAAGAGCAATTTTAAGCAACGCTGCTGAATACAGAGAAAAAGGTGTCTGCTTCAAGTTTATCATGCATGCAGACCACTCGAAATCAAAGTATTATAATGATTGAATTAGATAGACTTCTTTCTGCATGGATCGAAGATTGTAACCAAAAACTGATCCTGCTAAGCACTGATCTTATTAAATCAAAAGCACTAAGTCTATTTGCAACCTTGAAAGAAAGGGCTATCAGTGATGTAAAAGAAGAATTCCACGCTAGTGCTGGTGGTTTGAGCGATTCAAAAAGAGAAATGGCCTACATAATATTTGAATTACAGGTGAAGCTGCAAGTGCAGATAAAGAGGTGACTGCAAATTATCCAGGGATTTTGAAGAAAATTGTGGAAGAAGGGGCTATTGTGACCAACAAATATTTAATGTCGATGAAACCAGCTTTTTTTTTTTTTTTTTGGAAGCGAATGCCTTCCAAGACTTTTCTGGCCAAATCAGAGAAATCTCAGTCTGGTTATAAAGTTGCAAAGGATAGAATGACTCTTCTATTAGGTGGCAATGCCGAAAGTGATCTAAAATTAAAACCCATGGTAATTTATAGAGCACAAAATCTTAGGGCTCTCAAGGGCATTAATCAAGCTTTCCTCCCAATTATTTGGAAATCTTACAAGAAAGCGTGGATTACTAAATCTTTATTTGAAAGCTGGTTCACAAGTTATTTTCATCCAACAGTTGAGAATTTTTGCAAGCAAAATAATCTTGATTTTAAAGCTCTGCTTATTTTAGACAACTCGCCTGGTCACCTGACTTCTCTTAATTCATTGTGTGAGAATATTAAAGTGATATTTTTACTGCCAAATACAACTTCTCTCATACAACCTATGGACCAGGAGATTATTACAACCTTTAAGGCATACTACCTGAGAAGAACATTTAAACAGGCAATAGAAGCAACATCTAGTGAGATTTCTATGACATTAGTAGAATTCTGGAAGAAATTTAATGTTAAATCTGCTATTGGAAATATTCCTCAATCTTGGAGGAATGAAATTACTGCTAGCAATATGCAAGCTGTTTGGAAGCACATTCTTCCACATTGTGCAAAAGATTTTGGAAGCTTTTCAAATGAAATGGATAATGTTGTTGAGGAAATTGCCAACATCAGGCATGAACTGGGTTTTGATGAGATTGACAATAACGTCCAAGAGTTAATTAAATCTCATTCTGAAGAATTGAGTGATTTCGACCTGCTAAATTTAGATGCACAGCGGGAAGATCCCAAAGAATATGAAGAAAATTTAACCACTGATAGTCAGCCAAAAGAGATTTCACAGAAACAATTTGAAAATATTTTTTGTACAATCGAAGTTTTTAAGCAGCAATGCTTAGAGGCTGATCCTGAAGAAGAGAGAAGCAGTAAAATTTGCAGAAGAGTAAAAGAGGCAATAGGGCCATACTGTCGGCTGTATGAAAAAAAGAAATAAAATGCCCACCAAACTATGTTACCTCAATTCTTTGTTAAGAAGTAGAATAATAAAATTTATATTCTGAATATGTTTTATTGTCTTTCAGCTTCATAGTTTTCCTTTAACTAGGCCCTGAGATATACCTTAATTCTTTTATAAAAAAAATTAAACTTCAAAAAAGAAATTTGAGGAACGAATTATACTTTGTCCCATAGGTTATTGTATTCGATTAGTGCATTTTTGATTAATGCACCTGTCTTAAAGAATGCTTTAGGTGCATTAATCGAGGGATTACTGTATTTATTTCTTTTGGAAATAAAAGAAATATTGTTTTATTTGCAAAGAAATACTCTGGAAAGAATGTCTTTTTTTTTTTTTTTTTTTTCCTAATAGCACCAAATTTATATATAGCTTTATATATTTTTCATTTAGTTGTTTTCATAAATCATCTTCTACATATCTGTATATGCTAATGTGGGTCATCTGTATCTTTTATGTGACTCACCCACAAAAAGTTGTGGGTGAGTCACATATGTGGGAACTAAGGATTTTTATTTTTATTATTTTTTATTGTTATTTATTTGTATTTTTTATGTTTTGCATAATCTGGAAACCCTGCTTTACAGGACAATCATGGAACTTTTTCAAGTCACTCAAGGCTTTCACTGAGTTGATTTTTATCTTATTCTGGATGATGGCATATATATATCCTACCTAAAGATATTTACAGACATCAACCATAAGCACTCAGGATTAAACTTTGCTACCTATCCTTAACTTCATGTAATTGTGAGGGGCACATATTACTGAGAGGCATTTTAGTTTAATCGTTGTATATTATGCATAGAGTTTCTTTAATTTCTTATACCAGCTCTACAAGTTATATCATTTTAAATGGTTTTTGAATGTTTTTTGCACTCTTTTTCTTCTCTTTTTGTTGAAGTATGATTATATAGTTAAATGCAGTTAAGAATCAGTAAAGGAGCTGCATTGGTAATGACTTTTAACATTCCTCTGCTGTTTTGAAGAAACTGGCATTAGCTATCAATGTAAAATTGGTGACTGCATGAACAAATGATGTAAATTAGAACCTATAAGGGAAGGCAAAGGTGGATGTATAAATAAAGCAGATCATAGAGAGAAAGAAAGAAATAGATACTCCAACCTAGGTATAGTGGAGCAACAACTATGCTTATGTGTCGGCCTTGTTGGCCAAACAGATACTGCACTTGCTCTCTCTCTCTCTCCACCAGCAGGCTGTAAGTTTGAATCTTACTATTGCATTGAAGGGTGGATGGCTTGAGTGTCATCAGATGGTAGAGAATTTTTATCACCCAATGTAAGACTACCACTAGGCTACTGGTGGTAGTCTTACATTGAGATACCTAAGATATCTTGAAAAAAAAATAGCATATTTTGGTCTATGTAGCAGGGATACTGGGTTATTTAATTCTCAGACACATCCACTTGACTGGTTTATTGAACAACACTGTTCCATCCATAGAACAACACTGTTCTATGGATGGGATTCATTAAAAAATGTAAAAAATAAAGAAAATGCAAATAGAATTGGTCTAGAAAGAGAAAATAGTGAAAAAGAAAAGAAAAGATTTGGATTTTATGTAGTGCTACATGTTGTGTGTCACCCAGAAAAGAGATGATAATTAAAAAAAAAAAAATGAAGATATAGATGTAGAAGATGAAATTGTAGATGAAGAAGAAATGAATAGTATTTGATATGAAAGTGTGTCAAATTGATGCTGATGTAGAAGTAATAAGTAATGGTCTTATTACTATCATTGTAATCAGTGAACCAAAGGTGAGGGGTTTAATACACTGGCAATGAATAGCATACATTTGTTAATATGCAAGAAGAGTTAATTAATGATCAAAGTATGCAAATTAACAACATGGTTCCAGCTTAAATAACATGGAATATTTGAATAAAGGGTAATTAGTAGAATGCATCTGGGACTATTACTGTTTATATTGATGATACAGGGAATTAATTTGACAAAAAATATTTATTTGTTTGTTGACAATGCAAACCAAGGAGGATATGGTTATTAAAGGTGATGCAGAGATCTTGCAGGTTGATAAATTTTAATAAATTACAGTGTGAGCAAAGGAACATTAAACCGATAATTGTTATTGGTTTAATGTGACAAAATGTAAGATTATGTAATGATGAAATATTACATACTGTTTATTATGGTGATGGTACTGAATTTGCAGGGATTTGGTGTAGTTAAGAATTTGTGTGGTGGTGATGAACAGTGTTGAAGTTCAGAGGAAGGGCATAGCGTAAGTTGGCAAATTAGCTCGAAGGATTACTTGGATGATGAAGAACACACTGATTGGGAGGTTATTATCCTCCTTTATAAGTCTGTGAAACAGCCACGTGTCCTGTGCACAGATTTGGTAACGTGGGTTCTTTCAGATGAATAACCAAGATAGTGACAGGTCTGTGGACTGCTCCCCCCTCATGAGGATAGATTTGAGTATGTGGGTTGGAAGACAGGCAGAAAAGTGAGTGGGGGGAGGGGTCAATATAA
This sequence comes from Typopeltis vanoorti, assembly GCF_054136105.1. Classification (NCBI taxonomy): domain Eukaryota; kingdom Metazoa; phylum Arthropoda; class Arachnida; order Uropygi; family Thelyphonidae; genus Typopeltis; species Typopeltis vanoorti. The sequence continues at coordinate 135,723,409 of NC_143549.1, forward strand.
AAGAAATTTTTCAATGACTAGGAAAAGAACTAGGGATCACCTCAGGATGTTGTTTAAGAATGTGGTTAGTAAATGTGTAAGGAATAGATTTTTTGCTTGAAGACTGGTGGATGACTAAAATGGATTGCCAGAGGTAATTGTGAGTGCTCTGATATTGAATAAGTTTAAGGAGAGGTATATTGCATGAATAACAGTTAATGCCTACTGCATTGAGTTTTCTAACCCCATGGACATGTCTGTGCTGATAATAATAATATAGTTACCTTTGTTAGGATAATTACTTTAATTAGCTGATTATTGGTTATGAAAATTTTTAAATACATTGTATGCACTTGTTCCTCATTTCTCCATTATGAGATATGGCTTAATTCATCTTGTGAATGACAGGGTTGGGGGAGGAGGGCTGCTGATAAATAAATAAAAGCAGTATGATGTTCAGAGAATACGGGATCAACTGCTTGAATAACATCATTATAGGGAATAATGTAATGTGTACTCAGTATTCACCACCTCTGCAGATTTCTTTTACTTTATCTCAAATTTTTCACGTTTTTTTTCTAATATCACCAGATTTATATATTTTGATTTTTTTTTTTTTTTTTTTTTAAATATCACTCCCAATACATATTGTAGTGTAACCTGCACAAATACCATGTCTCGACAAAGCATGAGATAGAAGGAATGAATCTCTTTGATTCACTTATTGGATAACTGAAATGCCTCATCAAAGTATACTGTGTTTGGTCTAGAATAGAGGTTTACAGATTATTTAACTTTTAACCGAATGGCTGTATTACTGTGCTATAAGTTTATACCTTTTGTGAATGTGCTATGATTTTAATAAAAAAATTAACAATTAATTATTAATCATCATCATCATCATCATCATGCGTATCAAGGATTTAGGCCTAGCATGGCCTGTTCCAACCTTAGAAGTCATCGTTTAAGAGGACGTCCTGGTTTTCTTTTTCCTAATGGCTTGTACTTTAAGGCTTGTTTTGGTAATTTTTCTGTTTTCATTCTTTGAACATGTTCTATCCATATATGTTTATATTTTTTAATTTTTTCTATTACTGGTTCTTGGTTTAATTCTTTCATAATTTCTTCATTTCTTTTGTGATCAAATAGGGTATACTTTGCAGTTTTTCTCATAAACTTCATTTCTGCTGTTGTTAATCTTTGTTTGTCTTTTTGTTTTTTGTCCAGATTTCGCTTCCATACATTAAGACCGGTTGGGCTAATGTATTGTATACTTTTAGCCTGGTTTGTTTTTGAACTAGGTATGGTTTAAATATAGAGTTAATTACACCTGTTATTTTTAAATATTTTGCAATTTTTACGTTTATATCTTTTTCATTTTCATATGTGATCGTACATCCTAGTTAGTTAAATGAATTCACCTGTTCTGAGATCTTGCTATTTATTACTATTTTAGTTCTTGCTGGATCTTGCCCCTTAAAGGCCATAGTTTTTGATTTTTCTATTGATATTATCATACCATAATCTTTGGATATCTCATTTAGATCTAAAATAGCTTTCTGTAGTTTATCTTCAGAATTGGTAATTATTATTTGGTCGTCGGCAAAGAGAAGAGTGTTTAAGTTTACTGTAGGAGAAAGTTTAATTCCTTGATATAAATTTTTATTCCATTTTATTATTATTTCATTTAAGTAGATATTAAAAAGAGTTGCTGAGAGGGGACATCCCTGTCGGACCCCTTGGTTTATCTCTCTCGTACATGATAGCTCGTGATTTAATCTTATTTGTGTTTGATTATTTTCATATATACTTATGATAGCTTTTAGGATATTATTTGGTATTTGTCTTTCTTTTAATATGTTAATAATATGTTTCTTTTAACTTTGTCAAATGCTTTTTCAAAGTCAATAAATGCAATATGTGTTTCTAAATTGTATTCTCTTCTTTTCTCTATTATTAATTTTAGGCAAAAGGCCGGGTCTATACATGATCGTCCTTTTCTAAATCCATTCTGTACTTCTAAAATAAAGTTTTCGGAATATTTCATTAGTTTGCTATTTAAGATTCTGCTATATATTTTGTAACAGGAATTTAGTATACTGATACCTCTATAGTTTTTAGGGTCATCTCTATTACCTTTATCAAAGATAGGAATCACAATTATTTTTTCCATTCTGTTGGGTTGATACCAGTTGAATAAATTTTGTTTAAAAATAATAAGAGTCTTTCTTTGAATCTAGTTCCTGCATATTTATATAGTTCTGAACCTAGTTTATCTTCTCCAGCTGATTTTCCATGTCTTGTTTCTTTCAGGCTGATTTCTAATTCTTCTTTAGTTATTTCCTTTTCATTTTCATTAATTGTTTGCCAGTTGTCTTTTTTAAAATATTTGTCTGTCCACAATCTGTGTAGTAATTTAGAAATTCTACTAATTTCAATTCAGTGTTTAATTTTATGTTTTCTTCGGTATCTGCATTTAAGTGTTTCAAAATTTTATATACATTGGGTCTTATTTTATATAAATCATGTTCTAAATTAGAAACAAATTTGTTCCATGATTCTCTGTCTTTTTCAGACTTCTCTTTTAGCTATGGCTCTTATTCTTTTATATTCTATTTCATCTTCTAATCTTTTACTGCTTAACCATTTGTGATAGGCTTCTTTTTTCTTTTTGATTATTTCTTTCATTGTATCATCCCAGATCTTCAGTTTTATCCTTTTATTGAATTTTTTGACTTTCATTTGTTGCTGCATTTAGTATCATTTTTATATTAAGCCATTCTATTTCTATTTCTTCATTTTGTTTTATTTTGTCTAGATATTGGTTAATTCTTTGTTCATATAGCCATTGTACATTTGTGTCATTCAATAATCTAGTTTTATAAACAAATGTTTCAATTTTTCTTTCTGTTCTTGTTACTTGTAGCCATTTAGGTGGTAATATTAATTTTATTTTAACAAGTAAGTGGTCACTGCTTATTTCATATCCTCTGTGAACTCTAACATCTAGTGAAAATTTTGATGTCTTTTCATTTAGTATAAAGTAATCTAATATTGATTTCCATCCTCTTGCTGCCCAAGTATATTTATGTATGTCTTTATGTTTATAGAAGGAATTCATTATTTTTAGGTTATTATAAACTACAAAGTCAATCAATTTTTTACTATTTCTGTTTAGAGTGTGTTCTCCATGTATTCCTATATTATTATTAATTTTCATGTTTCCAATTCTTGCATTTAAGTCTCCTGCTAAAATTACATAATCATTTTTATTTATTTTATTATATATGTTTTGTAGCTGATTATAAAAATCAATATTATCTTGTTCTCTTCCCTCTTCTGGGGCATATAAACCAATTATTGTTAAATAGCCTCTATCTATTTTTATTCTAGCTTCTATTATTCTTTCATTCCATAATTTATAATGTTTTAACTATTTTGAAAGGGAGTTATGAATCAAAATCATGACTCCTGCTTGTGCTCTTTGGTCTCTGTCAACTCCACTGTATATCACATTAAAATTTTCAGTTCTCATAGTTCCTTTTAATTTCTTTTTTGTTTCAGTGATTATTGCTATTTTAAAATTTCTTTCATTTAATAACTGGTCTAATTCTATTTCTTTATATGCTATTCCTCTTACATTCAAGTTTGCTATGTATATTATATTTTGTCTTTCCATTTTTGTTTTACCTTTTCCATTCCAGGGTCGTTTCCTATAGATTCAATCCGATTATTTTTTTTCTGTCAGCTTACTAGTAGAATTATGTTCTCCATGTCAGGGGACTAGCTTGACAATGGAATAGTTCAGTGGTAGGGCTGCTACCTTAAGGATTCTGAACTAGCCTTCTTCTGAATTTAAACCCATAGGAGGAACAGGGTATATTGAAGGGGGGAAAGAGTAGATTATAGAAGAATTATAGTAAGTTTATAGAGAAGGCATAGTTGTAAGGCCAGAAATGAAAAGACCCCATGGCCCTCGAGTACTCTAATAGCATAGGGGTCATAAAATAAGAAGAGTTGGATGATAAGGCCTTATAGGAAAGATTAAAGTAAGTGGATCTTCCTCAAAGTAGTAGAAGGAGAGGATAGATTCAGCTAGGGGTCCATGGGAGTGCCGCTTCCCTTACAATCAAGATGATTGGCCCTGTTGGTCTAGGAGTTCTTATTCAATATATTCGGACCATCCCACCATATACACGCATGCACACATATGGTGGGCTCCCCCTATCTGCCACCCAGGGGATGCGCTCTCTAGGGGGTTACAGGGTCCCCCGAGAGGATATGGTATGATAATATCAACAGAAAAATCAAAAACTATGGCCTTCAATGGACAAGATCCAGCAAGAACTAAAATAGTAATAGATAACAAGATCTTAGAACAGGTGAATTCATTTAACTATCTAGGATGTACAATCACATATGAAAATGAATTGCAAAAATATTTAAAAATTGCAAAATATTTAAAAATAACAGGTGTAATTAACTCTATATTTAAACCAAACCTAGTTCAAAAACAAACTAGGCTAAAAGTATACAATACATTAGCCCTACCGGTCTTAATGTATGGAAGCGAAATCTGGACAAAAACAAAAAGACAAACAAAGATTAACAACAGCAGAAATGAAGTTTATGAGAAAAACTGCAAAGTATACCCTATTTGATCACAAAAGAAATGAAGAAATTATGAAAGAATTAAACCAAGAACCAGTAATAGAAAAAATTAAAAAATATAAACATAAATGGATGGAACATGTTCAAAGAATGAAAACAGAAAGATTACCAAAACAAGCCTTAAAGTACAAGCCATTAGGAAAAAGAAAACGAGGACGTCCTCTTAAACGATTCATCATTGAATCGTTTAAGAGGATGTCCTGGTTTTCTTTTTCACCATGACTTCTAAGGCTGGAACAGGCCATGCTAAGCCTAAATCCTTGATATGCATGATGATGATGATGATTTAAATTCTTAAATATATTTACTCACCATGAACATTAAACTTACATTTTAATACAGTGGACTCTCAGTTTATTGATACCCAGTAAATAATTTATGAAGCTTGAAATTTTTTTATTTACCTGTTACGTTAATTGTGATGCAAAATGGAGCTCAGCCAACATATTTCTCCATTATATGTGAAAGAACCACATGTGGCTCACAAGCTGTGGTTTGACCACCCCTGATATATGCTCGGTGGTGGGGTGAGCCTGCCATGGTGTTCTGAGAGTTCTTAGTAGCAGGGTGAGCCTATTACTGAGGGGAACAATGCTGAGTTTTTGGAGTTTGACCTGTATGCATGCAGATCTGACCACCAGGGTTTCTTGGTGATGAGTAGGAGACTGAGCTACAGAGATTCATGTAATCATATGCATTATGTTTTAAACAGTGTGAAATGATAGATGATTTTTTAAGCTGCACAGTTGAAAACCCTGGTTTCAGTTTATAACTGTTCTAAAGAGCAGCTAACTGTTAAGAGCGGGACTGATATCAGCCGAGTTTATAACATCCAAAGGACTGAGACAAGGATGGATGTCACCAACTCTATTTAAGATTTACCTTGATGCAGTGCTGACACGTTGGAGTGGTTCATGCAGAGTTATGGGAATTCGATTAAAATCAATGTCATTCATTCACTATTGTTTACTGATGATCAAATGGTAATTGCTCAAGATCAGGATGACATTAATTTTATGTTGAGAAAACTGTTTGATGTTTACAGCATAGAAGGTCTAAAAGTAAATTTACCAAGACAAAATATTTGGTGGTTAGTGGAGAAGGCAGACTTAGATTTTCTAGTCAAGGCAGTAAATCATTTCATATACTTAGGATCTCTTATTCATTATTTGGAAACATGGGAGTTAAGGCATTTGATAGGAAACCAACATGATACTACAAATGATAGTAGAGAGTGTTTTGGCATTTGGGGAAAGAAGGATAGACATTGAATGTGAAGCAGAAGAGTTGTATAATGACTAAAGCTAATTATATGTATCCTGTCTTCAAAGAGTTCAGAATGAGGCCATTATGGAGAGATTGAATTTGCAAGAAAATGTATTCCTTATAACTACATCATCCCCCGTCAACCAAATCTTACTAATGCAGAATGTGAGCATATGCTCCATTTGATAACCTTAATGGAAAGTCAAAACATCTAATAATTAAGTAAAGGAGATAAAAATCCCTTATTGTTTTTCAGCCAGTATGCGAAACTAAGATCGAAAACTATGATCTAAACATTTCATGCCAACGAACCGTCGGCGGATCCAAGCGTAAGTGACCACTTGGTAGTGCTACACCAAGGCAACTCGATGCAGAGGTGGAGCAAGCTCCCTCACTATCCTTGATATTTTCTAATAATGTAAAAACACACAGCTCCTAGGAGTTGTAGAACTGCTTTACATTATGAGGAGAGGTCACTACCCAGACCGGTTTCAACCTTTTTTGAGGTCTCATCAGTGAGTAGCTAGACCTAGATAATATCAGAGTTTAAGTGAAAAGAACTTACATGTCTTCGCCGTTTGGCTTTTCATCTTAGTTATAATATGTTATAATATAATATAGTGGCACACCTTTCTGGCATTCGTGTTGCGAAGGTATTCAAGTTCTTTTCACTTAAACTTGGATATTATCTAGGTCTTTCTACTCACTGATGAGACCTCAAAAAAGGTTGAAACCGGTCTGGGTAGTGACCTCTCCTCATAATGTAAAGCAGTTCTACAACTCCTAGGAGCTGTGTGTTTTTACATTATGAGAAAATATCAAGGATAGTGAGGGATCTTGCTCCACCTTTGCATCGAGTTGCCTTGGTGTAGCACTACCAAGTGGTCACTTACGCTTGGATCCGCTGACAGTTCGTCGGCATGAAACGTTTAGATCGTAGTTTTCGATCTTAGTTTCGCATACTGGCTGAAAAACAATAAGGGATTTTTATCCCCTTTACTTATCAACCTCGCCAGAAAAAATAGCCGTTTGGCTTTTCATCTAATAATTAAGTTTATATTAAAGTTATTACTCCTGCACTGTAGCAGTCTTTATAATTTTTCCATAATTAATTTGACCACATGTAACAGTAAAGGAAAAGATTAATAACCCCTCTTGGCCTCATTTGTCTCAACATTTTCAGCCATACTGTTTAAGCAATATATCATTCTGAAATTTAAAAATTTTTTCCTTTAGAACGTACTGTGCATTAAGATAGCATATTTTTTTGTATGCCATTTGGATTACAGTGTTATTTATTATATAGAGATATCTGATTACATGAAAATGGTGCCTGCTTTTATTTTATTATATTTAATACTCTTTTTTTTCTCAGGTATGTTGTCCCACTTGACGAATTTAAAGAACCACAAAGACTAACAGAACCAGGATTTTCCCATGTTTTGGCAATGGACCGAGTAAGTAAATTGCATTTCTTTAGTGATAAATAACACAAATTTATATACTTGTGAGATAAACCACTGTTTCTTGGATAAAATAAGTTTTGTTTCTTGAATAATGAGTTTATTTATTTATTCATTTTGACTTTCACTTTGTATTGAGGTCATGCTTAGGAGTGCATGTATGGAGTAGCAAGTACAGAATACCTGACATTGCTAACATAGTAGTAACACACGTTTTCACTAACTCTTAGATCTGACCCTTAGTGTTGTGGGACAGGAGAAACTACATCAGAAACTTTTGAAGTTTCAGGGATAAACATTTTTTTTTAGTTAACAATAATTCACCTTAATAATAATTTTTGTTAAATTGAAGCACATTTTAGGTTCTTCTTCATTAAATAAATATTGTTCAAGTTTTGCTACACAGAATTTACTATCGCCAAGTTTTTTTTTAAATTGTCTTTTTACTGCCCATAAAAAAATTCTCCTGAAGTTGGCAATCTTGTTTGTTACATTATTCATAACTGTAAATCAACCAGACCTTCCTTGCTCCAGTAACTTAATTATGCAATTGGTTTTTAATATGGTGTAAAGATTCACTGAATTCTTATTAGATTACAAAGGAATTCACAGTTTAGGTCTTTGGATTCTATGCATTAATATTAGTGTATAAAAAAGTGATATAATTCATCATTAGTATCAATTTAATGAAGTAGAATTATTATTTTTTCCCCTTAGGAACAATATTCTCAATCCTTTGGTTGTCAACGCTCTTTCATTATCTTACAATATTTGAAAATTGCTGCTATTTTGAAGAAAGTTTTAAAAATGCTTCAGCTTGATATTACAAATATTAATTAAGGACGATAAAATTTCTTTATTTTCTGATCATCCAGATAAGTTAAAATATGAATAGCTTTTATCATAATTAATTAATGAAAAAGTAACAACTAATTTTTTTTTTATAAAAACCATCTAAAATGTGTTGTGTATCAGAATAATCAATTCTTGATACACTCATAAAAATGCTTGAAACATTCATAAAAATCTCTTTAAATAAATTTATATTATACTGAAGTAATTCCTTATGTGTGTGCACATGGGTACAGTATATCAAAACACAAGACACTGTAAACACACAAAGTGGTGGTATGCTATAATATTAAAATTTTCACTACTCAGTACAGTGCCTAACATTTAACATCAAAAAAGAGAGAAAATAAATTGCATCTGTGACTAAATAGACCTGGATTATATGTTAAAAATGCACATTTCAGCTCCCAGATAATGAATATTATCTTATTCATAATCTGCCAAGACATTTTTGGGAAGCCTATAGTTATGACTGATGAAATTAATATACTGCCATGTTATAAGGATAAAATATTTAATAAAGGTTTTGTTGTCCAGGTTGATATGATAAAGGTAGCAGTATTACCACAACTGCATATATTATTATGAACACTGTTTGTCAAAGCACTTAATGTAAAAAAAAAAGTGAAGAATTAATAAATGATTACAATTTAGAGTTATATTTACCTTGGACTGCTTTATTCAAATTTCAAATCTGGCCAAACAAATAAATAATGCAGATTGTAACCCCCCCCCTTCCCAATACTTACATACAACAGTGTTTATAACAAGTGGTTCAACCATCAGATTTCTATCAACAAGGAGTCTAATTCACAAAAAAATTCTGATATAGAATTTTTCACATAAAAATGTGATGAAGGTACTATAACCTTTTATCAAAGAGTACTTTAAAGGATTTACTTACTACTATTAAGTAGTTCATATTATAATAACACTTCTTACCAAAGGCTGAATGTATGCCATAAAGTATATTTAGTCCCACAGGAACTTATTTATATTTATATATACCTCCTGTTATACCTCCACCAGACTTTTGAGTATTGGTGTAGGGGAGGGGGGGGGTTTTCAACAGTTAAATGTGGGTTATCAGTGAGAGCATTAAAGGTGAGTGACCATTTCTTCACATTCAGTTTGTTTTTTTGGGCTGATTTAAAGCAGTGCTTCAAGAGCTCTTTTTTTCAGAAGGCTTTGGATAGGAGTATGTGCCATTAATAGGTATATTCTAAAAAAAAAAGGATGATGCATCAATAAATAAATGGTGATTGTTGTTTAACAAGCAGTTCTGTATGTACTTTCTTAAATGGCTAGGATTTTTTTATATGATGATGATGTCTTTCTATATGTTAGTTAAATTCGGATGCCAGGTAGTTTATTAGTTTACAGGTGGGACAGTTAATCGCATTCATAATTGCTGATAATAGGACTTTGGATTTATAATCATTATAAGTAGCTCATATAACCCAGGTATTGTGATGATAATTTTTTTTATTTAGCTACCTAATCCCATGCTACCAACTAATGGTACTATCTAATAGGCTTTAATTTTTTTTTATGAAATATGTTGATTTTCTGTTTATTGATTTGTATGTTAATTCATATCTTAATATTTTTTAAAATTTTATTGTTGTAATCAACGTATTTAATGTATATTAAAGTACCGAAGAAGATCTTCCAGAGAAGATTTAAAAAAAAAAAAAAAAAAAGTTTGAATTGGTGGTTATTGTGAATGACAAATCATTAATTGTAAATAAATTTACATTTTATGCTAATACATGAAGTACATTTTCTTTTCTCCCTTTATCCCGTTCAAGAGTTGAGGTTAAAAATGCCATCACATAGTTAAAATACCAAACCAAATTGAATAACTCTTAGAAAATATGATCAGGTGTTACATCACTGTGATTTATTATTCATGTATTGCTTCTGTTAATACAGTATGTCACGCAGTATATTCAAAATGTAATATTAATGTATTGCATATAGGACTGCAGTTTATTTGTCACAGTTCAAAGTAAAATCAGCCAGACTCCATTTGGAGAAGTGTTTCAGTTGAACTGGTCATATGAAGATGGTCTTTCAACTCCTCGTGAAATTTGGGTTCATTCACTTGGATATCTTTTAGAACCTGTTGGTAAGTTTTTGTTATAACTTATATAAAGTATTCTGAGAAAATAATAAAAAAAAAAATGAAAAATTACAACCTAATCATTACTGTTAAGTTGAATATAAATCCACTTTTTTTTATAACTATTTTAACTGGAATATTATAGATAGCCTATATCATTAAAACTAGTCTATTGTTTATTAATTTTTATATGATACTGCAAATAAATTTTTTTAAAAAATAATTGGTTTTGAAGTAAAGAAATAATTTATTATATTTAATAAACTTTATGAAAAATTAAATATAAATATATTTGCAGCATAAAAGGGTAGTGTAATAGAAACTACCTAAGGTATATTGTTCATACATATTCTATCATGTAATTCATTCATGAATAAATTGAGGCTATTAGTCAGTAGTGCATTGCATGCATGGGTGGGGCTTGACAAATGCACTTGCACATTGAGTAGATTTTGGCAGCTAGAATGTAACTGCAGACTGAACAAAATACAATAATTTGTATTTATTTAATTTTAAAAAAATTAAAACAAATCTTTTTAACTTAAGGAAAACACAGAAGTTTATTATTATTTATTTATTTATTTTTAAAGAAAGAATGAATGCCAAGATATTGCCATGATAACTTCTTTGATGGATGTGACATATCACCATTACCAGTGGGTATTGCTCTTGTTCTTTGGTAAACATCTTAAATGTGCATCACATTCATCACAGTAATACGTCTTTCACTGGATGCTGTGAAAGTGGTTTTACTGTGATGAATATAATAAAATCTAAGAACAGGGCTATGCTTCATTGTTCCAGCTTGGAAAATTTATGATGATATCCTGAAATCATCAATTAATTTGTTAGAACCAAAATGTGCAATTTATAATTTGTTTCCCTAGAAATACACATCACATTAAGAATTATTCTAGTAATAAAAATTAATGCAATAAATTATATTTTCCAAAAACAATGAATATTGTTTTTATCATCATCTTCCTGTCGTGTATTAGGCCTCGGGACTTGTATAATTTTTACTATTCTTATTCATTGATGTTTCCTTCTTCAGATGATTCTCACACAAAGGAAATCTTTGACCATGATATAGCACCCCTAATCAGTTTATAAAACTCCTTATGACTTAATGGGACATTATTAATGTGTGGCAGGTAAATTTATATAGCGAGTAGGGTTTTGTCGAGCCATCAGTTTATGTAGACACACAGAGTAATCTGCCATTTATTTGCTCACATCAGGAAGTCAATTTGCTTTTTGATAATTGAAATACACCTACATGGTACTATGTGGGAAGTCAGTTGACATGCAGGAGTTGGTTATTTGAAGGTCAGATAAATGGTAGATTACTGCACGCATGCACACACACACACACACACACAAAAAATTTTTACTCATCAGCTGAATTATAGCAAAATAAGTTAAAAATCATTTAAAAACTAGAGTGGCCAGTGGCTGCTCTAGTTTTTATGTGGTTAGAAGAAAGTGGAGAAATGGTAGCTTCCAATTCAGAGGAACAATGCCCATGAAAGTACCTGTAGACAGGGACAGTCCAGAAACAGCATCCAAGGGAAAGTAACTGAAGGTAGTCTGTGAGGGAAGGGTCACCTATTAAGCTGATTGCCCTCTTCTGTATATCATCGAGAATTCTTGGGAGGTGCACCACCCCAAATGTGGGAACCATATTCCAAAGTTTGGCTCTAAGAGTGTTAGAAGTTGAGCAGAAAAGAAGCTCTGAATGGAAAAGAACATCAAGCTTTTTAGAGGCTGTGTATGTGATATGTTTGTGCCAGGATAAACTGATTGTGACAGTCAGCCCATGAAGAGAAAGCTGATTTTGAAAGTAAATTGGACCATTATCAAAAGTGAGAGAGAGAGAGAGTGAACTACTAGGATCTTTCTTGAGGATAATAAGGCTTTCCTGAGTTTTTATGGCATTGAAACTTACTAAGTTGTCTTCACCCCATTCGAGGTTGTTGAGGAGATCAGTGTATAAGTCACTGGGTTAAGGAAATCTTGAGGCCTGTATCATTTGAGTACTAGGGTTTCTTGAATGAGGAAGAGGAATGAAGGATGCTATCATCGGCAAAATTGTAAATAGGTTTTGAAGTCAGAGAGAGAGAGAAGATCATCAATGTAAAAAAGGAAGAGCCTGGGTGAGAGTACAGAACCATATAGTACTCCAGCATCAGGAGAGAAGGCTGATGAAAGGAAGCCATCCACCATGACACGCAATGAATGACCATTGAGGAAACTGGCCATAAGATGTAGCTTGTTCAAAAGGCTTCGATGCCAAACATGATTGAATGCCTTTGAAATATTGATGGTGGCAGCATGGGTTTCTCCAAATTATTCCATAGCTTGTGTCCAAATATGGGTGAGATTGACGTGGAGGTCAGCTGTAGAACAAGAATTACAGAATCCATATTGATCATCGCTAATTAATTCATGAATCTCCAGATAGTGAAGAAGCTGGTTGTTAATAACCTTCTCCATCACTTTTGAAAGTACTGAGGTGAGAGCAATGGGACAATAGTTAGATGCCTGACTTTTGTCTCCCCTTTTTTTGGATACATACTGTATGTAGGCCTGCTTCCATGCTTTTGGATAGATGTCAGCAGAATATGAAAGCTTATATGTGTGATACAGGATGGGTGTAAATTCTGAGGCACAAGTTTTGAGCACAGCTGAAGGAATACCATCAGGACCAGGAGCTTTATTAGTCAGTTTATCGAAATTAGTCAGGGTTTTCCTGGTGTCCTGGGTAAAAATACAGAGGAGGCATGCATTAGACAGTTTGTAGTAGTGCAGGAGGCAATTTGTCTTGATCATCCTAGCAAGAGTTGGAAGAAAAAATCGATGCTGAAAGATCTGCCTTTTCTTTGGTGTGGTTACCATGGTGTCATCAGCTGCATACTATCATACTGCTTCTCCTTTTTACAAACTAATCAGTCTCCTAGTTAAATATTCCACCCGTCCCTTTCTCTACTAGCAGCTTTGCTGAAAACACCCCCCCCTCCCACACACACACACACAGTGCAGAATACTCTTAATTTGAACCTGTCTGTACAAATGGTTCAAAATTATAGTTTCACGTGGGGTTTGCAGCTGTCTTTCCTGCCAGCATAATATCTAATGAGATCCTGTCAGAATATACTAACTGTATTACTAAACTGCATGCAGTAGAGCTTTCATTAATTTTCATAAAATTGAAATTCTGCAAGAGTGCATTATTTATACTGATTTAAGATGCTCTCTTCAGGCACTTAGCAAGTCTAGTATACCAATAACATCAAGTACTTTTCCACAGCCAACAATTGTTCTATCACATAAGTAGGCTCCATCTTTATATTCATCTATATTTGTTCCCCAACCACATTTGGATTGAGCGAAACATGGTTGTAGATGCTGCATCTGCCACAGCTTGTTCCTTAAGATAGGACATCTGCCTCCATACTGCACTTATTACAGGCAGATTATAAGACATTAATATTACAATGGCAAATATCATGGCATAGAGACAACAAGTTATATCAGATTAAGTCTGAAATTAAATATTGGCAGTCCAGTCTATGCAAGGTTTGCAGAGAGGAAGTTGTTCTTACTCAGCTTTGCACAGGTCATCTCACATAGCTCTGTCTGTTGGGGAGATGATGTCTTAAGTGTTAGTATTGTTTATCTGCTCTAACTGTTCATCATATCTTAATGATTGCCTTCTATATTTTAATGGGGGCAGTCATTTTATTGCTTTTAGTAACCTACCCGAGCCCTATACATTCAAATAGATTTTATCTGACTCAACAAATATGCCATATATTCTTAAATTTTTACAATAAATCAATTTATATCTAAGGTTCGAACATTATATTGTTATTAGAACTTTAATATTAATTTTGTCATTTATATTATTGTATTATATTTTGAAAAATGTATGTACAGTTCTATAAACTTTCTAAACTTTTGACTTGGAACTTCATAGCCTCAGTTCTTAATGCACCATAAAAATTCAAATCACCAACAGCCACTGTACATATTGGTCAGACCCTATATGAACTGTTGTGCTCAAATTTGTTCACCTGGTTTTCTCTGTAGAGAAAGGGTCCAGGTATCAGTAAAAGGACATTATCAGGGTTATAGAGAGATAAGTTGAGCAAATGCAATTTGCAGAGTATGGTGGATATGCAGAAATTATGTGATATGATGGAGTAGGAGTTCTCAACCTGGTTGTAGTCGCAGGTGCATTTGAGATTGGGAAGAGAATGGTGGGCATCAGTATTTTTTTCTGTGAAAATTTATACTTGCTTATCATATCAAATGATAACAATTAACAATAAAAGTAGGATAAATACACATGTAACATTTATATAACTAAATTAACCCATGCACAATAAGCAAAAACATTTCTCTTTACTCTGGATAACACAATAGTCTTCTTCCCAGTCATCGTTGATTTTATAGGTTTATTGTTTTTTATTTGGATTACTCATTTTGGGGTAAAATTTTAAACACGAGAAAACAATGTGTGGTCAAAGCATGACAACAACACCAGTGAAGTGGTGATACATCCCTCAAGCACATGGTTGCCAGTAAACTAAAGACATGAAACATATGCACAAAATTGGCACTGGTAACACTCGCACTCAAAGACAGAGCAATTACAAAATGTTCATAATATAACATAAATGTTAGCATTTTTTACGATTTCAATAAATATTATTACTAGGAAAAGACTTATATTTTCCAGTTTTAATTTTATTTTTTCCTTATTTAATAATTGGCAGTGAGTGTATGCAAATAGCTCCATGGGTGTATTTGTGCCCGCAGGCATAGAGTTGAGAACTGCTGTGATGTAGACATTTAAGTTACTGAGGAGATTTCACTAAATTAATATAGAGGTGATTATAGAAAAATGTGAAATGCAAGAGGAGAAGAATAAGAGGCCATCTCTGGAAGTGCACACTGTATTAAGGTTTGGTTTTGGGGGTGAGTAGGTTGTGTTCATGGAGAGTCATGGGGGGAGTGAAACCCACTGTCAGAAGGTATTGCTAATTCTTGAAGTGTAAACGAGTAAGGTTCAATATGATGTGTTGCTTAGTTAAATAAACTTTCCACATTGTCAACTTCATGGAAGTTGCTGTCACAATAATAATATAAATAATTATTTAATGAAAGAATAAAAATTATATTTTTATGAAATTGGCAACTTGAAAATAAACTGTTTAACTTTTATTATGCTGTAAAACTGCATGCCCTTTGACTCAGAACCAAGTCACACGGTTTAATAATATCAGCAGGAAAGAACTAAGAATTCAGTAGAATGGAATCTGCAGTATGAGCATGGACTTAACTATAGATATCCATTGGTCATATCCAACAAATGATGTGAATTTTTTGTTTAAACCTGAGTCAGTTCATTGTGTTATTTGATGCAATATCAGATTACATTATGAAGATCTTAGTTATATACAAGAAATCATCTGGCCACGTCATGGACACGTACAGAAAAAATAATAGAACAATATTCTGTAGTGCAGTGGAACGTATAAACAATAGATACAAAATATCATACCAGTAGGTATGAGAGGGATATAAAATCCATCAAAGGGATATAAAGAAATATAAACATAACTTTGTTATGTTTATATTTCTGAATATCCCTTTGATGCAATTGATATTGGTTATGCACCAGATAGACCAACAGAACATAATGATATATGATTCTTTACCAGAGTATTGTATAAAATTAGTAATGGATGACTTTAATGCTAAAATAGGTAACAAAACAGCATATCGTTTTGCTGTTGTCTATATGCTGTTGTCTATCTGTAGAGTGCCTATCTGGCCCAGATAAGCACTCTAGAGAATACAATGTTAATCTAATGGGATTAGAGCTATTAACATTGCATTCTCTAGAGCGCTTACAATTAGTGGCATGTACTTTCCAGAAAAAAATATCCATAAACAAATGTGGTTCTCCCCAATTGTAATAGTAAGCAACCAGATAGACCATGTAATAATAATCAGTAAGCACAAGAAATGTATAAGACAATGTATTGTGCAGATAATAATCACTACTTATAATAGCACATTTCAGGCTGACTGACTTTCTGTTAAAAGGAGAAACGTTAACAGAAATAGAAATGCTAATCAATATAATATTGAAAAGCATGAAGATGTAAACATATGAGGGCAATATGAAGAAAAGACTAAACAGGAAATACAATATTTAGTGTTTCTTATAACTGAGAGAAAAATAGAAAACAAGTGTTCTCTGATTAGAAACTTATTACTCATTGTGTAGAAGAAAGTGTTCAATTCATAAGCAGCAGAAAGGAGTTAAATAATGCATGTAAAGAAGCTATAAATAAACATAATATCCATCACCAGAAATTAAGCCAGTAAAATTACTGCATTGAGTGAAAAGATTGGCAGTGAAAAAAAAATTTAAATAACATAAGTAACTCAGAGATTCTTCAAATGCAGTGGGGTATTTAAAAGAGAATATAAATCACAAACTCAAATGCTAGCAATTAAGGAGATTTAATTACCCAAGAAAAAAGATGGTTGAGGAATTCAAACAGTATTTTGAAAGAATACTAAACAAATTGCCACTGTCATATGGAAACGTTACACCTGAGATCCAATGTTCAGAAGGAAATGATGAAAAAACCACCTCTGATTGAAATGAAGAATGCTATTAAAGCAGAAAAAAAGCACAAAAAAAAGTCAGCAGGCAAAAATAAAATTTCAGCAGAACTTCTAAAAATCGAAAGGCCACCCTTAACTGAAATTAATAAACTTATCAAGCTAATATAGTTAAAAAGAAGATATACCAATGGATTGGAATACTGCCATGTTGTGTTCTGTTTTTAAAAATGGAGATCCCATGATTACCAATAACCATAGAGGTATCTCCTTCTTGAATCTTGTTGCAAAATACTGTCAATGCTAATCGAGAAAAGAATTAACTTTTATGTTTAAAACCTCATTGGAGACTATCAGTGGGCTTCTGTAAGGAGAAATCAATACCTGATCTTAGCACAAAAAGCTAAACCCAAAATTCCTACAGGCACCAAAAAAAAGAGATCTGACATCATGTTCTACATCCACAGCAAACTCCGATCCAGTAACTGTAGATGAAATTGATGCAGCACTCAAACTAACTAAAACAGGTAAAGCTCCTATCATAGATTGGATTGAAACAGGTAAAGCTCCTATCATTGACATTGATGGCATCCTTCCAACTTTCTTACTTACCTTGGCCAAAGAGCAAAATCCTGGCTATCTCTGCAATAAATGATGAACAGCTCCCAAAACTTTGACATGAATCAAAGATAATAGCCCTGCCCAAACCTAATAAGTCAACTGATGACCCTAATATTTAAAGGTACTTATGGCATGACTGTAATAAATTACATGGTAATCACAGTAATTCATTTCATTAAAGTTAATTTATCTTGTAATTTATTGTTTAACTGATGACACTATTGACTACTGTCCTATAGCATTATTCTGTACTCCTCACAAACTTTTTGAAAGGATTTTCCTCTGTAGAATTTCTCCAAAAATAGAAGCCATCTTACCCAGTGAACACGCTGGGTTTAGGCCTGGCAGAAGCTGCTGCGATCAGGTCCTAGATCTCACAACCCATACAGAGGCTGGATACCAAAAGAGTTTAAAAACGTGTGTTGCTTTTGTAGATCTAACATCAGCTTATGGTTCTGTATGGAAAAAAGGTTTACTCTATAAAGCAACTAAAACAACTGCCAAAAAACACTAAAATTACTAGAACAAATGCTCTCCAATAGGAAAATAAAGGTTCATTCTAATTCACAAAAAAGCAGAACATTTATCTTACAGGATGGATGGATGGATTGCCACAAGAATGTGTCTTTGCCCCAGCTTTATTCAACCTGTACACAACTGGCACCCCTTCAACAGCTAGTCAGAAGTTTATCTATGCTGATGACATAGCTATCACTACCCAAAACAATACCTTCCAAGGCCTTGAGGAAACACTGAGCTAACTACAAAATTACTTTGAATGCTGAGGAGTATCCTCTAATCAAGAGCTTTCCAAACTGTGTGTCGGCTGCAGTGTGAAGGTGTGTCGCGCAAACATAAAGCATTAAACAGAATAATTGCTGAAAATTTCCACAGCGGACTCCATTTTGCAAAGTACCAGTACAACTTTTATTTAGCGCCGTTAAAGATATTTGGTCAACCGCTTGGAATCCCCTCCCTGAGTCTATACCGACTTGCATGCAACCAACACCATCAGCTTCATTTTCGTTGGGGCTTTCTATAGTTCATTCAAATATGAGTGACAGTAAATGTAAACAGAAGCTAAATTGGGCAGAGCCGCACTAAGGAGTCCCAAAAATACTTTACTTTAAATAGAATGTAATTGCAAGATGTTTTACGTTCTAGAATTTAAATTTCACTTTCAAAATTTTATATACAAACTATCTTTTAATTATTTTTAACCTTTAAGAATATTTCGTATCAATATATTTCGATAAATAATGGAGAATAAATGCAGCCGAATTCATCCCTGTGGTTTTATCAGGTAGTAGTCGCTTGGTTTTATTATCGTTCGACCAATAAAAATAAAGCTCCCCATTATATAAGTGCTATTATTGATGTTTATTCTAACTGCAGCGTGAATAAATGAAGAGCTGGTGCTTTTATTTTATGTTTAGTTACTGTTAAAGCTTTACAATAAATTTGCACAGTTTTATTTATCAAATTGGTGTTGAATTACCTGTAAAATGGATAAGTTTCTAATTAATAAAAGAAAAGCTGAAGGTGATGTTTGTGATGAACAAAATGTATCGGCTATAGAGGAAACTACACAAGAATCAAATGTTGAACGATCTGCATTAATACGGAAGAAGTGTAAAGGAAAATTTTACATGCCTCGTTTATACAATAAAGATTATATGAAATTGGGGTTCACATTTTCTGGTAATGATAACCATCCTTGTCCCCAGTGTTTAGTTTGTGGGGTGATACTTGCAAATGAAAGTGTGGTACCAAACAAATTAAAGCGCCATTTTACCTCAAAACACAGTCAAATGTCAGAAAAGCCAGTAGAATACTTCATTGAACTTTCAAAATTTATAAAGAAGCAGTCTACATCGTTCACCAAGAGAATGAAGATATCAGAGAATGCTCAAAAGGCAAGTTACTTGGTTGCTCAAATAATTGCCAAAAAAAAAGGAGCCACACACTATTGCCAAAACCAAATTATTTTCCTTCATGAAGGAAAATAATTTGCTGTGGTTAAATTGTGTAGGAATATGCACAGATGGCGCTCCTTCAATGGTTGGTTCAACAAAAGGTTTCACAGCTTTAGCAAAGAAAGTGAATGGAAATACACACACAGACAAAGAAATTAGCGCACCAAGAAGGAAGCATAGGATTCAACTGAAATTTTATGGGTGTAATGATACAGGTGAGTGATGCACATGATGGCAAAAACAGCTGAAGGACGATTACAAAGAGATCTGTGGTACGCAATCCGGTCATCATCAATAGCGCATTGCACCATTACATGTTGCAATATGGTCCGGCATGGTGGCAAACAGACGCCTGATGTTGTCCTGCGGCAGACTGGTCCACACGTGTTGAATGCTGTGCTCCAAATCCTGGATATTGCGGCACGGTGGGAACTGGCGTTTCAGTTGCTCCCAAACATGCTTGATAGGTGAAAAGTTCGGGGAGCGGGCAGGCCATTGAAGTGTCTGTACACGACATAGGCAGGCCTGGGCAACCCAAGCAGTGTGCGGAAGGGCATTATCCTGCTGGTATAGCGCTCCTGGTATCCCGGCCAGGAATGGGAGAACGTGGGGCCGTAGGATGTCGTCCACATACCGCTGCCCCGTCAATGTGCCATGTATCACTACGAGGGGTGATCGGCTATCGTAGGCTATGGCTCCCCAGACCATAATGCCTACAGTGCGGGAGGTGTGGCACTCGATAGCGAAGTCGGAATTGTGTCCTTGACCAGGGGGTCCTCCACACCCGGACACGATGATCATCTGTCCCCAAGACAAAGCGGCACTCATCGCTGAAGACCACACGTCGCCAGTCTGTGTTGTTCCACGTTGCTCTCATCTAGCACCACTGTAAATGGAGTCGGCGATGTTGCGGTGTTAATGGGAGCACACGTAAGGGGCGCTGGGAGCATAGATTCGCCTCTGCGAAGCATTGGGAAATGATTCGTGGGCACACAGGATCCCCTACATTTGCCTGTATAGTGGACCGGGTCACCGTGGGATCCCTCCGTGCTTGCCGCACGATCCATCGATCCTCTCTAGTGTTGGTCCTCCTGATCCTACCGATGCCGCTCTGCCGTGTGGCAGTGCCGGGACGTGTCCACAGCTTCCAACACTGTCGGACAGTATGGTCAGAATTGTTCATGTGCACGCCTATACGGCACGCCGACCACCCTCCAGTTTTCAGGCTGATGATTATGCCTCTGTCAAAGTTCGTAAGTTGCTTAAATCGATGTCTCTGGCATCTACCCGGCATTATTGTCACTCTGTATTCTAGCTTGCGTCGACCGGTGCTTTTCACTTTAATCGGCTATCGACTACACGCCAGCTTTATAAGGCTGCCAGTTTGTGCTTGCAGCGCCACCGCAGGGTGTGTGGGCATGTGTAATCGCACCAAACTTGGATCATTTGCATACCATCCAGCACTCTAGCTATTTGCTTAGTTTTGCTGTTTTACCATGTTTTCTTCCAGGTGCGCTAATTTCTTTGTCCGTGTGTGTATTATAATTACTCATTGCTCTTTACATCACGAAGCACTAGTCATGCAAACCACTGGTAATGAATTTAAAAAGGTCATGGACAAAGTTGTTCAAATAGTCAATTACATTAAAAGTAGACCTCTTAAATCAAGGTTATTTGCTAAAATTTGTGAAGATATGGGGGCAAAATTTAAAAAACTTTACTACACTCAGAAGTTCGTTGGCTGTCAAGAGGTTGAGTGCTTTGTCGTGTATACGAATTGAGGGAAGTGATGCTTAAACTTTTTGAGGAAAATCAACAAAATGAATTCTGCGATCTAATTCAAAACAAATTATGGTGCACAAAATTGGCATATCTTGCTGACATATTTGAACACTTGAATAAAATAAACACCAGTATTCAAGTAAAAGGAGAAAATATCTTATCAGCAGTGGATAAAATTTGTGCTATGAGAGACAAGATAGAAATTTGGAAAAGGAAAGTAAAGAAGGAAATTTTGAAATCCTTTCCAAAACTGCAGACTGTGAACTAAAATGTGGTATCAGCTCGCTAATTGTTGATCATTTAACAATGCTCGGAGAGAAAATTCATCACTACTTCCCAAATATTAAAATACAAGACTATGATTGGATCAGAAATCCATTTTTTTTTCAACTACAATGATTAACTTCTCACTTATTGAAGAAGAAGAATTAGCTGAAATAAAAAATGATCTAAGTCTGTTAATGATATATGAAAAGGGTGATTTAGACAACTTTTGGATTCATGTTTCAAAAATGCATCCAAACATAGGTAAAAAAGCGTTGAAAATTCTTTTGCAGTTTTCCACTACACACATATGTGAAGTATCCTTTTCTGCAATGGCAAACTTGAAGATATTGAAATGTGGAAGCTTAAGAATGCTTGATGATGAAATGAGAGTGTCTTTATCTACTATTCCACCAAATATTGAAAAGCTGTGTTCATCCCATGAAGCTCATAAATCTCATTAAAATTCTATTATTATATATTTCTTTCTATTTCTTATAACTTGAAGACATTGAAACGTGGAAGCTTAAGAATGCTTGATGACGAAATGAGAGTGTCTTTATCTACTATTCCACCAAATATTGAAGAGCAGTGTTCATCCCATGAAGCTCATAAATCTCATTAAAATTCTATTATTATATATTTCTTTCTATTTCTTATAACAATGACATTAATCTTGGAAATAAATATTTTGTATATTTTTATTTTGCATATTTTATTATATATAAAAATACAGTATGATCGAAAAAACTCAGCAAGCAAGCTATGAAATCTGTTTTCCCTATATTAAATACATTGAAAAATTAAGAAGAGAGAATCATTTCAGCTCACTTGATGTGTTTTTTATTCGATCATACTATATTATATATTTTTAATAAAAATGAAAGGTTTTCATGAGATAGGTTGTGTCATGAAACAAGTTTAACCTCTGGTTTGCTAATGGACTGTGTTGTGCCCTCAAGACAAGAGTATAGTCTAACTATATCACACAACCTTTAAAGGAGTTATATGATATTTGATCTTATCAAATATCAAAAGGAGTTGCATGTTATAGTAATGATGGGATCAGTTTTTAAAAGAAGTGATTAATCACCTACTATAAATAGTGAATTTTTATTAACCCAGTATTGGATGAACAGGAAGAGATTTTTTAAATAAACCTTATAAAAGTTATACAAAATATAATTGTAAAAGCATATAAACTACACTTGACCCATGAGAGGCACATCAGACTGAATTATTGTGCTGCGAAATTATGTTTGTCTAAAAAGTATGTCACCAACATGAAAAGTTTGGAAAGCGCTGCTCTAATCCCAGTAGAACTGTTGTTTCTGATTTCCACCTAAATATCTATGAGGCTCATAGAAAACTAAAAATACATTTCTGCAATGGGACTCTAAATCCCTGAAAATAACTCTTGTTACCTTAGTGTCACACTTGACCATAGTCTAACCTATGAAAAACATTAGGAAAAAAACTAACTTAAAGATATTTGCTAGGAACAACATCATAAACAAGCTGTGGCAGACACAACTTGAGGTTGTAATGCCCCAACTCTTAGAACAGCAGCCGTGGCTCTAGTTGTTCCTGTTGAGAGTATTGTTTGCCAGTTTGGAGCCAAAGTCACCACACGACTCTCATAGATGCGCAGATTAACATAACAATGTGAACCATCTCTGTACCTTACAATCTACTTCTCTTCCATGGTTACCTGTTCTTTCCTGCATCACTCCTCCAAGCTTCAGAAGAAAAGAAGCTATCATCAAAGAAATAAAGAAAATCAGAAATAATATTATCTTCCTATTCACTAAGATATCTCTTCGCCTCTAACGCACTGTCTTGCCTCTAGATTTCCCATATCCCTTGTGAAATTACCAGATGATGGTCCCTAGGACTGGGAGAGAAAACTCTGGAATGAACTACAGGTACTTGATCATGGATCCAACTATCAAATCACCAGGATTCAATCTACCTTGAAACCTTTGCAGTCAGCTAAGCAGATTTAGGACTGACAAGGCCACTATGCCCAGTTATTATATCTGTGGGGAATTTCACATTCACCCTTTAGCATGTGTGGTGCTATGCAGACTCTGCATCAAATCATTGATGACTTCCCCCATACATTTCTTTCCTAGAAGCCTCAGGAATTGCATTTACTCTCACATAGTACCATCGACTGATTAACTTAACCATCAGTCTCTATATACTTTTTTGCTTAATAATTTCTTGTATTTCCCCATACGCTAAATAAATAAATAAATAGCTGACTGATCATATTTTCACAATCGAACAGTCATTAGCAAAATGCTATGAATTGGATAAAGAATTATATCTGATTGAAATACATGATGAGATGCAATGAAATGTCTTTAACATGTTCATTGCCAATCACGCGATGTCGCGTGATGCGAGTTCTCACCAAACAGCCGATCACGCATTATTGCGTGGCTGTTGCTAACTAAATAAAAAAATTAAAAAAATTTTGGCCACCACACGAAATTCCAATTTTAAGCTTGGCAATGAAAGTGTTAAATACCACAGAAATTTATAAATATAATACTACTACGTAATTATCATACCTTGCATAAGCTGTGGATTATATAGTAGTATCATATTTAGATTAGAAATACAGGAGTTTTTAATTTTTGAAATAAAATTTTGACTTGCCTTTTAAATGCTCTCTCACCACCACAGTTCAACCTAGCTTTGGAAAAAGTCATTAGAGACCTAAATAATAAAAAGAATAGAAATGGGAAGAACATTTTATTGGCTTGTGCTGATGACATCATTATCTTTGAAGACTCTTATCAGAATGTTATACAAACTACATCTAATTTGATTAAAGCAAGTAAGCTCATGGACCCTCTCATAAACAAGGGAAGGACTAAACGTGTATGCATTTCCCTGAAATGGTGAAGGACCATCTCTGATTGAAGTATGGCATGTTATTAAAACACTAAAATGTGCTGAAGTGCCCACAGGACTGATTCATCTTGGTTGTCGATAATTATATCTTTGAGTAAGTGGATAATTTTAAATATGTAAGAGTCATCATTAACAGATATAGTGATATGCATCAAGGAATAGAGAAGAGAATTGAGATGGAATTTGCAGTCTTAAAGATTCCAAAATATTATCAAGAAAATCCAAAGAAAACCTATTTGCCCGATGTTTACCTACATTTGTGAAACATTGTCATCAGCAACAAAGGAGGATAATAGAAAACTTACTACATTTGAAAGAAAGTATTGAGAAAGTTTTTGGATCATTTTACAGTCAAAATACTGGATGGTATGAACAAAAGCTATAACGAGATACCGCAAAATCAATTTCAGAATCCCAACATTCTATCATTTATAAGAAAACTGAGTGGTTTGACTGTTTTAAAGGCTGATTACCAGTTGATCAAACAAATGCTTATAGATAAAATTGATAAGGTGAAACCTGCAGGAAGACCCTAACTACAACGGCCTATGAGTACATGATGACAGCATTAGACCTAAATATTCAATTAAGCTGTTGAAAAAAGAAGATTGGGATTGACTTACCACAATATTTATCAACAAAATATAGAAATCCTCTGCTGAAATTTGAGATTATTCAAAAAATGTGATGCAGTCTTTTACAATGATATCAATCCAGTTTGAATGGCATTGATTGCTAAAAATTTCACAATTTTTAAAAATGGTAACTTTAAATTGCTGCTTATAAACTATTATTATTTTTTCACATATAAATGTATATGTATTTCATATGTGTATGTCACACACTTTAGTGCTCCAGGAAAAATATGACATTCATGAGAGGATTCATTATTATTATCAACATCCAACCTCCATGGAGTCAGAGACTCATCGTGGGAGGTACACACTATCACACACAGGGTTCATCCAAACCTGCCTTAAACTGATTCAGTGTGTCTACAATCACAACACACTCAGGAAATGCATTACACTCACCAACCACTCCATGTAATAATAATTACTCTCACTCCTCTGCTCACACCCTCATTATACAGTTTCCAGGGATGGCCTCTTGTTTCTATTCCTCTTTCCCATTCTATGAAAAAAATCTCTTCTATGTCAACCTGATAACAACCACTGACTAACTTATATGTCCCAATCATATCCCCCCCCCCTTCTCCTTCTATTCATGAAGCTTTGCAGTTTACTTTCTCTCAATCTGTCCTCATACTCCACATTGCAGAGACCACTGGCCACCTTTATGAATCTACTCTGGACCCCTTTCTAATATATCCTTGTTACATATCCAAATCTATGCATAATAATCCATATGAGGCCTGATCAAGGCCTTATATAGTGGCATCAAAACCTCATCTCATCTTCTCTACCTCCTTTAAAGTTTCACCACCAGGTGTATATACTTTGTATCCTATCATTGCTTACCAAATTTCAGAACCTTACATTTCTCAACATTGAACTGACAGTTCCACTTACCTGCAATCAATCAAGTCCTCTTGTAAAGTGATAACATCTGCTTGACTCTGCATTGCTCTCCCCAATTTTGCATAATCTGCAAACAGCTGCATATCACCAGTTTAATCCATCCCAATATCATTAATATACAAATTTAACAACAATGGTCCCAAAACTGATCCCTGCAGCACACTACTAATGGTCTTCCTCTTTTAAGATACTGAAACCCCACATACAACTTTCTGATACCTATTTGACAGCCAGTCACTGATCCAACTCAGAAATCTGTTATCCAATCCCATCTGTTTCAGTTTATTTAACAGCTTGTCGTGTGGCAGTCTATCAAAAGTTTTTGCAAAATCCAAGTATACCACTATATATTCATCTCTCCTCTCCAAGGTGTTTGTCACCTTGATATTGTACATAAATTAGAAAAACATGATCTCTCTTTAACAAACCCATGCTGATAACTACATAGAATACTGTTGTTATCAACCCATTTCTGTATCCTACTTCATACCAATCTCTCTAGTATCTTCACAACTGCAGATGTATAGATTTGCCTATAATTTGTAATGGCCTTATCACTGCCTTTATGCAGTGGAACAATTTTACCTTCTTTCTACTGCCTTGGAACTTGTACTGTTGTATGAATAATTAAACAGGCATGCCAGTGTGCCACTGCCAGTTCCCGGGAACATTATTACCTAGACACATGGTGGTATATCATCAAATCCTATTGTCTTATTGACAGCAAGGTTATTTATTTCCTCATATACCTCCTCACTCACAATTAAGCCATCCTCTCCTATGTCCCCTACACTTAAGTTTTTCATGATTTCACCCTGATGAAGATGAAACACCCTATAATTGATCACTGAATACCTCAACGATGTTTTCTGCAGCAGTTATCATTCTTCCTTCTACTTGCCACATATCTAAAAAAAACTCTGTATGGTTTTTTCTTTGTCTGATTTTCTAATTTCTGCTTGTACTACCCTTTTGTTGTCATCCTTACTAACTGAGTCACTCTCCTGGCTTGTTCTTTATACTTTTCATATAACTGATTATTACCATTATTCATCTTGTACTTCTCCAAAGTACTTTCTTCCAGATTTCATGCTTAAGCCCTCATTCATCCATTTTACACCTACGTTATTCAGCCTTTTGACCTTCTGAATACATTCACACATTGATGCTATTATTTATATATATATATGTCTTTGTCATTTCTCAAGCAGCATATATTTTCTTACCAGTCAACTTCTAATTCCATGCTATAGCTCCACATTGTCTCCTAAACTTGTCATAATCACTATCCTTGTACTTCCACATATATCTTCACAGAAGTCTGCATATGGCTAGCCACAACCCAGGTGATCACTTCATAATCACTCTCACCACCTGGATGAAAGGCAAAACCCCACTCACTATTAGATCCTCTGGTGCAATAATCAGTTCTGAAACTCTTGATCCTTGCATGTCCTGCTTTACATGCCGCATGAGATACTTGTCTCTCAAGAACTGGAGAAATTGATTTTCCTTATTCCCAAATGCTATCTCTTCATTCCACTCTATATTAGCATAATTAAAATCTCCCATAATAATTACCCTTTCTTTGTTCACTAACCCAAATTGTTTATGCAGTTCTTCATCACCACCCTCCACATTTTCCAGCCTATAGCAACACCTGACTAAACATCTCTTCCTGTCACCCTCCACTTTACACCATATTGCCTCATAACCAATGCCACTGTGTTTCGTATTTTCATGTATACCATATGTGGACATAATTCCCTTGCTATCATCATCATCAGCAGCACTCCCTCCCTACCTTCTTGTTCCTTTCTATTCTTGTGAAAAACACTATAAACTTCCATTTCTTTTCCCATAAGAATATCATCTTCATTCAACCATGTTTCACTTATTCTGATGAGTTCGAGGCAAATGAACTCAATCAGTTTATTTATTTATTCATATGGGGTATTCCTCCCTTTTTCTCCCTCATCCCTATTGGGGTGAGTTGAGCCACCTCATGGGGGGGGGGGGGTAGGTATTTATGGCTGTAGATCCATGTGTGTTCACGGGGCTGGTTTGCCTGTTTGCGGGATGAAAAACGCCAGATAAACTGGCGGAAAAACCCTACTGCCCATGCCCAAGACTGGCTAACTTGGCTATGGCTGAGGAAGATCCTCAGATCCCTCACGTCTTCGACGGGAATCGAACCTGGGACATTCCTTCCCCAGTTATATGGTTGCAAAGCGCACAGCCATTAGGCTAACTGCGCAGAACTCGATCAGTGAAACCATTTCATCTCCCTTATTTTTGATATTTCTGGCATTGTAAATAAACACAACAGTTCACTTTTAGGTCTATAACCAGTCCTATTCAAGTCACTTGTTGGTTGTTATTTCCCCACCACACCTGCCTTGTCCAATCACCTTTATCACTACTTATGACATATAACTGCTCAGTCTCAACATTCTTACCTTTTCTGATCTATTCCATTTCTATGCTGATCATCCCCATACATACATTCACTACTAGTTCCAACAGGCACCCTCTCTCCCTGTCCACCCTAGTTTCCCTGTTCCTCTTGCATTCCTGTTCTCTCTTCATCTCACACTACTACTATTTCCATTGCCTCTTTTGTACCACTCTCCTGATCTTTCACTACTGACTTCTGGTATCTTGATTGCATCACACACTGAACTTCCATTTAGCAACAGTTTTTCCAGCATACTCACTCCAAAGCCATTCAAATGTAATTCATAACATCTGTATAATTCCGTTCTCCTCCTCAGATACATGCCATATATCCACAAACCGTAGTTCCTTCTCCTCACATAGCTCTGCTTGCATACCATTCATGATTCTCTTTCTCCGTCTCAACTCGGCAACACATGAACAACCTTTCCAGCTTTGCTCTTTTCTCCGAATTTTCTCAAAACATTTCTATTATGTCTGGTAATCATTTCTTACTCTGCTGTTTAGATCTCCAACAAGAACCAACTTTTTCTTTTTTTATTGTGTCAGCTGCCTTCTCTAATGCCTCAAAAAAATTCCTACATTTCCTCCTTAGTGGAAACCTATGGTCCCACAGAATTAAGTCGCATTGTCTAGTTCCCCATTCTGATGTTTACCCACATCACTCTATTTGATATAGTCCACCATTCAAGAAGATTATCCTCATGTTTAGCTTTGAATATTATAATTACTCCTTCTTTTCCATGACTGTTTTTGCTTGAATGTAACATCTAGTGTTTGTTGTTTAGAAGGATCTCACTTGCTTTTGTGTTCTTTGTTTTTGTCATGCTTAATATGTTGAACTAGTACTTATCCAATTCTTCTGCAAGTTCCAAATCTTTTCTGTTGATGCTTCTTATGTTTATGGTGCCAATCTTGAATGCTGCTGAT
Source organism: Typopeltis vanoorti (assembly GCF_054136105.1). Taxonomy (NCBI): domain Eukaryota; kingdom Metazoa; phylum Arthropoda; class Arachnida; order Uropygi; family Thelyphonidae; genus Typopeltis; species Typopeltis vanoorti. The sequence continues at coordinate 135,752,906 of NC_143549.1, forward strand.
ATTGAGTTAGAATTTGTTCCAGTAGCTGAATTTTTGCTCTTTGCCCTGGTTCTCTGATGAAAACAATAGGGACCTTGTTTAACCAGGCTTTGCCCTAGCTGGCATGAAATTCTGTTATGCTATACCATCATTTTATAGTATGGTTTAAGCCAGCAAGAATACAGTTTGATCAGTTAAATCCCAAATTGCCAATCTATCCTCATTTTTTCAGTATCCAGGTGGATAACTAACAATGGTGCACCATGAGAAGGTAAGGTTAGGTTGGACATTAGGTCAGAAACCCTGGTTAGTTCTCTGCATTAAAAGGCTATGTGGAGGTCTCCTACCAGATATCCAGCTTTTATCCTTAAGCACCCCAGTAGACTTTATTGATGAAAGAAATGATGCTTCAAAAGGGCATGAATGTTTATAAAGAGGCACTTAGTGAAAATCCGGTGTGTAACAGTGGTCATGAATTTTGAATATCACATTTTGAACAGTTGGAAGATATTCGCTTGTCGCAAAAAAAATCAGATCTGTGAGAACTCATATATTGTCATATCATATATTTTGGTCTTCTAAGGCTCTTCTTTCTACATCAGTCCACCTAAAGCTTGGTCTTCTAAGTCTTTTTCCTGCCATAAGCCACCTGCTCTTCTGATCTTTCTTCTTCTTCTTTTTCCATGACCATACTTCTTGAGATTAGCTCTGTTCACACATTCCTGAATGCTGACAATGTCAAAATCTTCATTTTTAATATATTTTTCCATGGGTTACCTTCTGTTCATTCCTTTTTTTTTTTTTCTTTTCTCAGAACTCTCATATATGTAGTCTTCAATCTTTTATTAGCTATTAACTGATAAAAGATTGAAGACTACATATATGAGAGTTCTGAGGGGGGGGGGGAAATCAACTAACACCTTTTCATAAGTATATGGAGTAAGCAAGGCCATTTTAGCCCTATCTAATTTTTAGAGACTGAGTGGGCAGTACAATCTCCACTGGTAGCCAGTGAGGGATAGTTGGCCCAAGGCTATCACTAATTAAGCAGAACTCAGTGAAAAGGTGCTGCCATCTCATGGTCCCTAACCCTAACACAATATATTTAATGTCTGAAATAGTGTAGATTCTATGGTTGATTTTCTTGAGTTTTCAGGAGAAAAAACCCGCTTACCCATGCCAGAGATCAACTAACTTGGAAACTGTTCGAAAAAAGGCTTAGAAAAATTTCCTCTATTTGCTGACTAGATTTGAAACCAAGTCTTCATACGTGTGGTCAAGCACCGTGGCGTGCAAACACCACATCCACTGAGCTATGCAGCTCCCTCAATCTTTTATTAACTGTTTTATTTCTAACCCAGCTTGTAGATCCATAAGTTAATATAGGGTTGAATACTGTCTTGTATACAGTTAGTTTTAGTGTATTTTGACTAATTTCTCTCTTATTCCATATAAAATTATTCACTTGTGGCCCACCACCACAATCACCATATTTGCTTTGGTTATTCTGTTGTTTATATTTCCATATCTAATTTGGTGTGTTCAAAATTGTGCCTGAATAATTGAAATTTTACTTGTTTTTGTATCTCCATGAAGTTAATATTGTCAATGTTCCTGACTATTTTTCATAGTTTTCTCCTTGTTTTTTGCTGATTATCATGATTAGTTTGCTAAATGTTAAAATAGATGTTTAATGTTATGTCCTTGATTTTCAATTTGTTATCATACCTTCTTCTTTTTTTTGCTTAAAATCACTCAAGGAATCATCACCAATTGATTCTTCATCTGCATCTTGTACATGTATTTTAACATGCACATAGCTGTTGAGTTTTGCACTCCTCTGTTGATTTTTAAAATATTTTCCTTAGCTTCCTAATAATATTAATTACCAGTGTCAGGGTGGTATAAAAATGCACTTTGTGAGCTCATTATTACTCATACTGCTTTTCTTGCTTCGTGTAGCAATGGTCCATTTATTTGCTGTTCACTTTAATGATGTGATGAGGTTCTCAATACAGAATAAGTGTTTTATGTTAAATCTTTTATGTGAACTAAAGTAATTTACGTGTATAGTAGAGTCAGTTCATTATTCAAATTTTATTTACAGCTTTAGATCCAAGCTATCCTCAGCCAGAGTTGTTTAGTCATGAACTGTCATCTGGCCATTTAGTGTATGGAATGGTTTTTAAACCCCCTAAATTTGATGCTGAAATAAAATATCCTACTGTACTAACTATCTATGGAGGACCTGAAGTTCAGGTTGTTACAAATACTTTTAAAGGAATGAGGTACTATAATGTTGTGCAGTATTGTTATATGAATTTTGTAAAGTGCCTAATTTATATTTGAAACAACTTATTTGTATATACTGTGTTTGCACTTACTAAAATGAAAAAAAAAAAAAAAAAAAATCAGTAATAGTGCTTTTTTTTTTTTATAAGGAAAGGTTTTTTGAAGCTTATAGCTGAATTTTGAAAAAGTTGTAAAAATTTTTATATCATACAAAAGCTAGCAAATATTTATTATTTTATATTAGTTTAAGCTTGGAAACAGTGTAAGCAAATTAAGGACACTGAAAAATTTTCATAAATGGTGGAAATATAAAAATATGCATTATTCTGAATAATATATGATGGATAGCAAATAACTTGAAAGACTTATTTTAGTATGTGCAATTATAGTTTATGTTAAGTGGATAATAGTACAAAACTTTATGCTTAACCAAATTTTCATTTGTAAATTATTCTCCTAGTGGAAATTTTTGAACAGGAAAGCAAATTAATGACACTTAAATTTTAATATTCACAAAGAAAATATGCCTTTTGATGTATGTTTTTCTGATAACTTTGTATTTACTAATACTGATGATGCTGAAAAAACTAAAAATAACTACAAAATAGCAAGGTTTTCACTCATATATTTAATAGAAACAAATGAACATTTACATGTTTTACTATTACCAAAATTTTCTTCAGAAAATTAGCTAACTAGAGAAAAAAAAAATCTCTGGGAACTTTTAACAGTTATTTTTCAAAAAATTATAACATTTTATCTTGTATTACCTACAAGAACTACTTGGCTTGTCATGTGTAAATTGTTTATTGTTGCAAATAACTTTTACATAGTTATCAGCATAATGGAGGTCAGATATGCTGTATACACACATAAAGGGAGCTTTCAGATATTCCATGCAGAATGAGATCCTGGTTCAAGGTGCCTTGAAAGTGTATGACTTTCTTCATAATATTGGGAAGTCCCTTATATGTTTGTGTAGCATATCCTGGGCTCAACAAATATGATTTCTCACACATCTGTGACTAGTAGCTGCAGAATGAACAAACTAGAATATTTTTTATTCTAAAAAAAGATTCTAGACTCAAAATGGGAAGGACCCCCTTTCGAGTCATAAGATTTCAAGGAAAACCGGCCTACCAGTCCAGACCTCAGGGGGGGGGGGGAACCACGGGCAGCACTATTAAGGGTGGAACCTCCCCTTTCAACTCATCAGAATTCAAGGAGAACCGGCCTACCAGTCCGGAACTCGGGAGAGGGGTGAGACCCCCAGTATATATATATATATATATAAAGTTAGTTAGGAAATTAGCAGATTTAAAATGTACTATCTCCCATAAAGGGAATAGACATAGACCATTGGATGTGGTTAAGTAGACTGATGGAATAATGTTCACATGTATCTTTATAAAGACATTTGATGAAAGACAGTCTGGACTTGCTGAGCATGCTATCTGCATTAAACTATGTTTAATGCAGATAGCATGCTCAGCAAGTCCAGACTGTTCAAACTCATGATATTTAATATATAACTTATGGTCTTCTAGAAGAATAAAAGCAGATCCTCCAGTTTGTTCAAAATAAGATAAGCCACAAGAGCAAGGAGTCTGGTAGACACCTAGAAAATCTACAAATGGAAACTTAGGTGAAGTGAGAAAGGTGATTTTTCTGATGGAACGATAGGCAACAAAATGTTCAGTGGTTTTTCAAATTTTCGCTATTTGTTTGATAATGACTTGCACATAAAAGGATGGATATGAGTTATTTCTTCTGTATTAGAAGAGGCAGAAATTCCATAAGTGTTAAGTGTTTTTTTGATGAAGGAATCATTAAAACTACTTGATAAGAAGGTGGATTTAATATGTTGTAATTCTTTCTGTAAAAGTTTGTCAGAAGAACATAAACAGTGAGCATGATATAATAAAGTCTTAATAATTCCAGCATTTTGACTTAGATGGTAGTGAGATTCAGCATGGATATAATGGCCTATATGAGTCTTCTTCCTAAAAACGGAAAATTGTAACTTTCTTCTTGTTGACAAAGAATTAGTAGATCTAATGGTTATCTGTTTCTTTTTTCTAAGGTGAATCGGATCCTAGGATGAAGTGCATTTAATTTCGAAAGAATCTATTGTAACTCAGAGGAAGAACCATTGTAAATTGCAAAAATACAATCCCCATATCTGTATCAGTATGTATGTCTAGGTGAAATATTATCAAAGAGATGTTCAAAGTGGTCTCTGAAGAAGTTGGCAGTGATTGAAGAAATAGTACTGCCCAGTCTTTCAGTTTGTTGATATAATTTGTTTTGAATGATGAAATAATCAGAGTGTATAACATAATCAAATAGTTTAACAAAATCTGAAAGAAATTCTTCTCGAAATAATTCAGTGGTGTGTGATAAAGGAATACTAGTAAACAAAGACCATATCTAAGCTGATCATAACATCAGAAGGGCCTAGATGAAGATAACAAATTTTATTTTTAAAAATTCAAAGTGTTTTTTATATTAAGTTGAAGATCTTCTAGCAGATGTTGCAAGTAGATTGGATAAGCATTTAGGTACATTATAAGTGGGACATCCTGCACACTCTGATTCTGATTTTCTCTTTCAGTCATTTCCGACCATTGGTGACTTTGTAAGCATTGCCCACAAAGTATTCCTGGTGAGATTTTTTACAGGATAGTTCACCATTGCTTTCCCCAACCTCCCAATTTTATTCGGGCTTGGGAGCAGCAGAGGACTGGGATGTATTCACGACTAATTTACGTGTGTTCATGGGGCCAGTTTGTCTGTTCTGGGGGGACAAAAAACCCGCGTTTCTGGGTGAAAACACCCTCATATGAGACCGGCTAACTCACCTTTAGTCGAAAGAGACCAGATAAAGGTTCCTCACGTCTGATGGTAATCGAACCTAGGTCATTCCGACCAAAGGGCTTCATCTATACTGACTAAGCTGTGGAGGCACAACATCGGCAGGGCCTAGATGAAGATCACAAATTTTATTTTTAAAATTCAAAGTGTTTTTTATATAAGTTGAAGACAAGTAATTGGATAAGCATTTAGATACCTTATAAGTGGGACATCCTGTACACTCAACAAGTCTTAATTGAATACCTGGTTTATGAACTTTGTTTAGATCATATAATCTAGGTGAACAACCTTAGAAAGATTTTAAGCTTTTTTCTTTTGTTCTTTGTCCCAAACAGAAACATTATCAATTAGAGAATTAAGCCTATTTATCTGGCCACAAGTAGGTTCAGAAATGAGAGGCCTATAAGTAGAATAGTCTCACAGTAATAGACATGTTCTATCATATTCTCTTTTATCTTGAACAACAACAGCCATTCCTTTGTCTGCTGTAGTAATAATTAAATTGTTGTTATTCTTCAAGAACTTCAGCACTTTACATTCAGAAAAAAGAGAGATTAGGATGAGAAGGCTTAGAGAATAAGAGTGGGAGAAACAGTGAAGACATATCATCATCATCATCATACGTATCAAGGATTTAGGCCTAGTATAGCCTGTTCCGGCCTTAGAAGTCATTATTGAATCGTTTAAGAGGACGTCCTGGTTTTATTTTTCCTAATGGCTTGTACTTTAAGGCTTGTTTTGGTAATCCTTCTGTTTTCATTCTTTGAATGTGTTCCATCCATCTATGGTTATATTTTTAAATTTTTTCAATTACTGGTTCTTGGTTTAATTCTTTCATAATATCTTCATTTCTTTTGTGATCAAATAGGGTATACTTTGCAGTTTTTCTCATAAATTTCATTTCTGCTGTTGTTAATCTTTGTTTGTCTTTTTGTTTTATTGTCCAGATTTTGCTTCCATACATTAAGACCGGTAGGGCTAATGTATTGTATACTTTTAGCCTGGTTTGTTTTTGAACTAGGTTTGGTTTAAATATAGAGTTAATTACTCCTGTTATTTTTAAATATTTTGCAATTTTTATGTTTATATCTTTTTCATTTTCATAAGTGATCATACATCCTAGGTAGTTAAATGAATTCACCTGTTCTAAGATCTTGTTATCTAATACTATTTTAGTTCTTGCTGGATCTTGTCCTTTAAAGGCCATAGTTTTTGATTTTTCTGTTGATATTATCATACCATAATCTTTGGATATCTCATTTAGATCTAAAATAGCTTTCTGTAAGTTATCTTCAAAATTTGTAATTATTATTTGGTCGTCTGCAAAGAGGAGAGTGTTTAAGTTAACTGTAGGTGAAAGTTTAATTCCTTGATGTAAATTTTTACTCCATTTTATTATTATTTCATTTAAGTAGATATTAAAAAGAGTTGCTGAGAGGGGACATCCCTGTCGGACCCCTTGGTTTATCTCTCTTGTATATGATAGCTCATGATTTAATCTTATTTGTGTTTGATTATTTTCATATATATACTTGTGACAGCTTTTAGGATATTATTTGGTATTTGTATTTCTTTTAATATGTTAAATAATATGTTTCTTTTACTTAAGTATAAAGAGCTAATAAGCTTCATTTCGGCAATGAAAACATTACTTAAATTAAGGGGATATTAAATCCCACATAGTTTTAAAACCGAATAAGAAACTCAAAGATTGGAATCAGAGAGTTTCTTGCCAAATATAGTAAACTATAAAGTATCGGCGACGCTAGCGTTAGCCAATGCAAGTGATCCTAGTACGTAGTACAATTTCGCTATGCACTTTGGTATTAGGTCTAGCTACTCACTGATGAAGCCTCAAAAAAAGGCTGAAACCGGTCTGGGTAGTGACCTCCCTCCATAATGTAATAACAGCATACATTTCCTAGGAAATGTGTTTTTACATTATGGAAAATACCTAAGAATAGCGATCTGAACTTCCCCACCTTTGCAACGAGCTGCCCTGGTATTGTACTACGTACTAGGATCACTTGCATTGGCTAACGCTAGTGTCGCCGATACGTTATAGTTTACTATATTCGGCAAGAAACTCTCTGATTCCAATCTTTGAGTTTCTTATTCGGTTTTAAAACTATGTGGGATTTAATATTCCCTTAATTTAAGTAATGTTTCTTTTAACTTTGTCAAGTCATATCCTTTTGATAAAACAATAAAGTCACCCTGCATTAGTGGAAGGTCTACAAATTTACTAATAAGTTTATCTGAGTCACAGACAACATTATGAGTACTGGTCCTAATGTGGCTTATGAGTGAATCAAGCTTGCACTTGCATTTCACAAGTCAAATTAAAAACACGTGGTATGAGATTGATGAAATAAAAAGAATAATGGTAAAAAATTCAGCTGCTAATACAGATTCTATAGCAATATTTTCCTCTTAAAGAGGGCTAAAGTTTTTTAGCTTCATTTAGTTGATAATTTAAATATGACCTGCTAGCCATCATGTAAATCCGATGTGCTTTAGGAGACCGATAAATTTCTTTTATTATAAAACAGATAGGAATAACCTGAGCCATCTTACAACATTTTAAAAATATTATTCTGTTAATGTATTTAATCTTCTTCACTATAAGTTTGTCATATCTTGTACACTGTTCAGAAGTAGACTGTCTTTTTAAAATATGTCAATTTGTTTCAAGATTGGAATAGTGTAAGTTGGCATAATAATAATAATCCAGATTTCTTGCTCTTGTGGCTTATCTTACTTTGGACAAACTGGAAGATCTGCTTTTATTCATCTAAAAGAACATAAAATCTTGTATTAAATATTATGAGCCTGAACAGTCTGGACTTCCTGAGCATGATCTGCACTAAACCTAGAATTCACTGCAATAAGACAAGAGTCCTTCATAAAAGTTGTTTTCTTATAGAATGCATTTATCAAGACATGTATAAAACATTACTATCTCTCTCTCTCTATATATATATATTTTTTTTTTTTTTTAATTAATTTAATTTTAATTTTTTGTTAGGAAATTAGTTATCAATCATTTTAGTTATCTTACATTAGCTGCTAAGATGGAATTTCTTTAAAATTGTCTGTTATTATTTGATTGGCATTCTGTAATACTGTATAGAAGATGCCTATGACACTTTGTTGAAAATTCCACAAATAAGTATAAGTTTTAACTTAAGTTTTTTTTTTTGTTTTTTTTTTTATAGTTTATTATTAACTATAAAAATGAACCAAGAAACATAATTGCCATTTGAACACAACTGCCTCAACAAAAATTAGATATAATCAAAACTTTAAAAACTACAACTTTAAATATGCTAAAAAATGATTAAATTAAAGGAAAAGAAAAACTTCAAATCCTATTTAATCAGTTCTTCCAAAATTTGTACTCTTTTTTTTTTTTTTTTGGCAGTGGTATTCTGATTTCCTTATTCCTTTGCATACTTATGGGATTTCAGACAGGTTGAGGACTTACCTTTCTCTGGCCTTTGCTTGTAATTAGATTTTGGGAAGTAAGGAGGATGTGCTAGTTCTTACGTTTGCTTTAGATTCAGTGAATATAGAAATTCTATTTTTTCTGTGTAGGTGTCTGGTGGTTTTGTACATTTACATTTGTACATTTATTCTTTGTGATACTGTACTGTTAAAGGACATTTTTTTGTCAGTTTGAGCCTCCTTTAAACAGTAAATTTTAGGAGATCTTTCAGAAGTGAGACTGTAATATCTTGGTTGATTAATACATTCAATGCATTCCAAAGAGAAGTTGTCGCAGTCATGAAGTTGGGTATGCTGGAATTATCAAAAGAGTTTTTGTCACTGAACTTCTACCATCTCAGCTTAACAGATGTTATTCATAATAATGCTTAATGGTGTAAACACCACCAAGAGGGGGGGGGGGGGAGATACGTTAATTGTATTTTTGCCACATACTTAGTAGATGTGGCAAATACACTTACACTTACATTTGTACATTCATGGTGGAATTATCAGAAGGTAGGATTGATGCAAGGGTTTTTGTCACTGAACTGACACTTCTCACCATAAGAGGATTTCAGACAGATGTTATTCGTAATAATGCTTAACATTGTATAAGGGGGACTGGAAAGTAATCAATTTTTTGACATTTTTAATATAAATTTTATTAAAGAACAAATTAACATTATTCAATTCTATAATCACCATAGTTAATTTTAACCTTATTCCAACGATCTACTAAGTTTAGAATTCCTTTTTTGAAAAAAGTTTTTTCTTTGGAGGAGGCAAAAAATGATATCAAACTCCTTTGGATATCATCTTGTGAATGGAAGGTTTTATTTCTTATGCTGTGTTCTAAGGACCTGAATAAGTGATAGTCACTAGGGGCAATATCTGGCGAATATGGAGGATGTGGTAGAAGTTCCCATCCTAACTACCTAATTTTTTCTTGAGTCATTCTTGCAGAATGTAGTTTTGCATTATCTTGCTGCAAAATTACCCCTTTTTGATTGACAAGCGCAGAACATTTGATTAACAATGCTTGATGTAGTCGCTCTAATTGTTCACAGTAGATGGCTGCTGTGATAGTCTTACCTTGTACCATGAGTTCGTAATGAATCATTCCATGAATATCCCACCAAATGCACAACAGAACCTTTTGTGGATGAAGTAAATCTTTAGGTGTTGGAGTTTGATTTGGAGAAAGCCACTGTTTTTTGCATTTATTATTCTTATACAGCACCCATTTTTTGTCACCAGTTATGACTTGTTCCAAAAAGGGGGTCATTTGTTGTCTGGTCAACAATGAATTGCAAATTGCCCGTCTCTGTGCTTTATTGTTTTCTGTCAGTTCATGCAGTACCCATACACCCTGTTTAAGAACCTTGCCACTCTTATATAAGTGCTCTTGGACAGTTGACCATGATGAATTAAGTTTCTCTGCTAATTCTTGTATGGTTTGTTTTGGATCTGATTCAACGTGAGTCTTAAGAGCATCGTCATCTAGAGTAAGAGGTCTTCCAGATTGAGGACGATCAGAGAGATCAAAATTTTTTTCAGCAAATCTCCTAAACCATTGCTGACATTTGTTAACCTTCAATACGTCTCATAAGTTGAGCGAATGATTTTGGTAGCCTTGGTAGCATTCTTTCCTTGGTGAAACAAAAACAGCATACAATGACGTAAATGGTGCTCTTTAACTTTAAAGTCCGCCATATTAAAAAAAATAACTAAAATTTAAAAAAGAACAGATTTTTAAATAGAAAAGTAATGCTAATATTTAAATATTAGCATTACTTTTCTATTTTCAATATTAGTGAGTTTCACTAATAGCTAAATCACTACCTAGCATCATCAAATCACACAGCACTAAACCAAGAAATTGTAGAAACAATTTAAATTGTAACTGATACTTAATGTCCTTACATGGCACCTTCTATAGGTCAGATAACTACAAAGTTAATTTAAAGAAGTCCATCTATTAGATCTTAAAATCAGTCTCTCAGATCTTTGGTAAATTAATGCAACCATACTTGTTGAGGTTGGGAGAGTTTTTCATTGCTGATGCTGATTCTAAGAATAGCCTCTCAGGCCTGTAATGACTTCCATGTAATATAGATGTTTTTCTCCATCTGATACTATGTGAAGGAGTATCCAGAGCATGGTCTGCCAATCTTGACTTGCCAAATAGATGATCTCGGATGTAATTTTTGTGTTCTTCAAGGTAGATGTTAGCTGATCTACCAGTCTGTCCAAAGTAGGCTAAATTGCAGAAAAAGGAACTTTATACACTTGGGATGTTCAAGAGAATGTATTCGATCTTTAGGAGAATGCATGCATCTAGCTGAATGTAAGGTTTGAAAGTAGTCTGACGATCATATTTGCAGAGAATTTTGGCTATTTTTTCTGGATGTGTTATGAGATTCCCATCTCATATGTTCCCTTAACATATGAGATGGAAATGGTTTTGTTGTGATCCTGTGTATTGGGTGTAGGAGGGATGGGGGATGCATGTAATATTGTACTATTTTATATGGACTGTAGTCACTGGCTAAAAAGATGTTGCAAAGGTCCATGAGCTCAGTTTCAAAGACTGTGTCATTTGAGCAGATATCCCTGTTTGTGAGTAAGTGTTTTGAGGATTCTGTACTATTGGGAAGGGTGATGTGTGATTATTTATGTAAATACCTTCCAGTATGAGTAGGTTTTTCTGTTATAGAGAAGGATAATGAGCCATTAGGAAGTCCATCCTGTCACTAGTTTTCTTTGTCTGGACCTTGTAATCAAATGACAAACACACCATAAAACTGTTGGTTTTTAAAATGCTCCATATAGAAGTTTGCTGTTAGAGCAAACTTCCATAGCAGTTCCATCTATCTGTTTGTATATTTTTCCTTTCCGTAGGTAACAACTTGCATATATGGTGAATCTGAATAATTCAGTTATGAATGGGGGGGGGGGGGGAATGTGACTTAATAATAATATTGAAAATAAGGGGATAAACATCCTTTGTTGTTTTATAGCCAGTAAGCGAAACTAAAGATTGATAACTACGATCTATACGTTTCATGCCGAAAAACTATCGGCGAAGGCAATTCGAAGTAAAGGTGGAGCAAGCTCCCTCACTATTCTTGATATTTTCTCATAATGTAAAACAACACAGCTCCTAGGAGATGTAATACTGTCATTACATTATGAGAAGAGGTCACTACCCAGACCAGACCGGTTTCAACCTTTTTTTGAGGTCTCATCAGTGAGTAGGTAGACCTGGAAGATATCAAAGCTTAGTGAAAAGAACTTACATACCTTCACTATACGAATGCCATAAAGGTGTAATTATAATTTAGTTAAGATAAAAAGCCAAATGGCTTTTTATAGATCGTAGTTATCGATCTTTAGTTTCGCTTACTGGCTATAAAAACAACAAAGGATGTTTATCCCCTTATTTTCTATATTAAGGTGCCAGAAAACTAGCCATTTGGCTTTTTATCTTAACTAATAATAATATTATTAATATAATATTTTTTTAATAATTTGAACTACAATAGTTTATTCTCTATCAAAGAAATTATATGTACACTTGTATCATGATGCAGGTGTAGCACTGAGGTGCTGCTCAGTACTGCAATGAGTAATTAAATTATAAAAATTGATAAATTTTTAAAACTCAATTCAATATATATACATATATATATATATATATGAACTTAACACTGATCCTACAATTGAATTACACAATAGGACTAATAATTTATTAAAAACCACCTTGTAGTTACCAAGAAACATCCATCTTTCACTTAGATCACTTCATCCTTGAATCCCTCGATTATATGGTCTCCCCAAGATACATAAGGCAAACGTCCCGCTCGGACCAATAGTTGAAGGGATACATTCACCTACCTACCCTACAACCTTTCTAAGTACCTTGCAACTTTTTTAAGAAATCTTTCTGGAATAACCTCTTCTCATATTAAAAACTCTGCTGACGTTGTATCAAAAATCAAGGACATCAAACTTAAAAAAACAGATTTAATGGCTAGTTTCGATATTGTCTCTCTCTCTTCACAAATGTTCCTGCTCAAGAAGTCCTCAATCTTCTTAAGAACAAATTATCCAAAAAACTCTTTTCTTTACTCTCCCATTGCATAAAGTCAGGACTCTTCAAATATGACAAAAAGATCTACTTACAAAACTCAGGTCTAGCCATGGGCAGCCCATTCTCTCCAATTCTCGCAGATATATTTCTTAACGATTTTGAAGAAAAAGCTATTAACTCCTTCCCCCTTAAACCAAAATTTTGGTATCATTATATAGACGATATATTCCTCATCTGGGAAGACTGTCTCAACAACCTCCATTTATTTTTGGACCACCTAAACAAGTTTCATGAAAAAATCTCTTTTATCTTCAAACTGGAATCCAATGACTGCCTCCCCTTTCTAGATCTGAAGCTTACCAGATGTTCTGAAAGTATTAAAATCTCAATTTTTAGAAAACCTACTCATACTGACAGACACCTTCATGCTTCTTCCCATCACTACCCTCTGCAAAAATTTGGTATTATTTCTACCTTAGCACACCGGACCAAATGTTTACTAACAGAAGAAACAGAAATTGAAAATGAACTCCTTTTTCTTAAAAAGACTTTTTTAATAATGGTTTTTCTCCTAATAAGATTGAAAAATTTCTTTCTCTCCATCACTCAACTGCTTCTGAAGATCCCTAGAGCCTTTATTTCTTTGCCTTACATCAGCTCTCTTTCACCAAAACTAGCTAAAATTCTCAAGAAATTTAACTTCAGAACTTGCTTCACTACGCTCCCAAAACTTCACTCCATACTTAGTAAACCTAAAGAAAAACATCTTCCAACTCAGTTTCCAGGAGTCTACAAGATCTTATGTGCTTGTGGAAAGCCATACTACAGCCAAACTGCTAAATCCATCCTTCTATGTTTGGAAGAACACCGTAGTGATATTTCCTATAACAGGACTAGAGCCAGCGCTCTCTCTAGCCACATTCTTTTCTCCATTAACTCAGATGAATGCCACCAACACATTGTGGACCGGACACAAACTTCTAATATCCATGTGTGCTATGATGAACTTCAAAGAAAGATTGTCGAATCCAGAGAAATTGCGTTAGATTCTTCCCATATCAATAACTCCCTAAGTTTCAATCTTTCTGACACACACATTGCCTCTGTTCAATACTGGCGCACTTGTGACAGCACATGGTCAACTTTTATTTGGAACTCAAGCTCACATTACTGTTTTCAAAATGTACTACTGTTTTTTTGGACTAGTACTGTTAATGCAATTTTTAAGTCTGTTATTTTTTGTATATTTCTTTGATTGTGATACCTGAAGAAGTTGATCCATTCAACGAAACTAGTAAACTAGTAGAATGTTGAAAGTTTATTTTTCACTTGGTTAGAGTATAATAAATTTAGTTTAATCCTTTATCCAAGTGTGAGCAAACAAAGCTTGCACCTGAAAGTATACTCTTTATATACTCTAACCAAGTGAAAAATAAACTTTCAACATCTTTCTCTAAATCCAGAGTAATTTATTAAAAAAATGGGTGGCACACCATTTGGCAACTCCTATAGATAGAGATGACCTGCTAATGCTTCTGCCTGGTATCTCAACTTGGGCCTGGCTCCCACTGAAGAGACCTCAATAAAGGTCAAAACTAGTCTGGGTAGTGGCCCTTCCCTTAATGCATAACATTAGACATATCTCCAAGGAGATGTGTTTTGCATTATAGGAGATACTGAGACAGGAGTGTTGGTAGCTTGCTTCACCTTTGCAACGAGTTTCCCTGGTGTTGTACCACCTTACCCCAGTCCTGAAGATATTTTCAGGCGCAAACTTTGTTTGCTCACACTTGGATAAAGGATTAAACTAAATTTATTAAACTAGTAGTATCTTTTTAAATAAACCATGTCATCTCTTTATCTCTCAGTATCAGTGATTTAAAATAATTTATAATATTTTCAACTGAGTAAAAATGAATAATCACAATATATATATATATATGTATGTATGTGTATATATATATATATATATATATATATTTTTTTTTTTTTAATTGATGAAGTTTATATATCCATCACATTTACAAAATATTTACGAATATACAATTCATGTATTACTATGATATTTTCTGTTCACTAAAAACATTTATCCCAGAATATTAAGTAAATAATGTTATATAAATATGCATAAATATTAATAGTAATTAGTAATAAGTCTTCCCTTTTTAAATACCATAATGACAGGCTTCCATGAGCCTGTGTAGCTCAGTGGATGTGGCGTTTACACACCACCGCGCTAGGCCGCACGAAGGAAGTCTTGGTTTCGAGTCTAGTCGGCGACTAGAGGAAATTTTTCTAAGCCTTTTTTCGACCGGTTCCCGAGTTAGTCGATCTCTGGCACGGGCAAGCAGGTTTTTCCTCCCGGAAACTCGGGTTTTTCGTCCTGTAAACTCAAGAAAATCGACCGTAGAACCCACATTATTTCAGACATTGAATATATTGTGTTAGGGTTAGAGACCACGAGATGGCGGCACATTTGAGCCGTCTCTCTTCACTGCGTACCGCTTAATTAGTGATAGCCTTGGGCCATCTGTCTCTGATTTGGTACCAGTGGAGATTGAACTGCCCACTCAGTCTCCAAAAGTTAGATGGGGCTAAATGGCCTCGCCTACTCCCGCATACGGGAATAAAAAGGCGTTAGCTGATTTTTTTTTTTTTTTTTTTTTTTTTTTTATTAGTAATAAGTCTTCCCTTTTTAAATACCATAGTGACATGGCTTCCTTATGGCCTTCCCAACAGTATGGAATCCTTACTCACCAAGCCAGGGCTATTTGTTCAAATGACACAGTCCTTGAAACTGTGCTCAGGGACCTTCGCAACATCTTTTTAGCCAGTGACTACAGTCCATATAAAATAGATAAACTATTACATGCATCCCCCATCCCTCCTACAGCCAATACACAGGATCACAACAAAACCATTCCCATCTCATATGTTAAGGGTACATCAGAAAAAATAGCCAAAGATCTCTGCAAATATGATCCTCATACTACTTTTGAACCTTTCATTCAGCTAGTTGCACGCATGCTTCTAAAGATCGAATACATTCTCTTGAACATCCCAAGTGTATAAAGTTCCTTTTCCTGCAATTTAGCCTACTTTAGACTGACTGGTAGATCAGCTAACATCTGCCTTGAAGAACACAAATATTACATCCAAGATTATCTGTTTGGCAAGTCAGGATTGGCAGACCATGCTCTGCATACTCCTTCACATAGTATCAGATGGAGAAAAAAATCTATATTACATAGAAGTCATTACAGGCCTGAGAGGCTATTCTTAGAATCAACATCAGCAATGAAAAACTCTCCCAAACCTCAACAAGTATGGTTGCATTAATTTACCAAAGAAATTATGAAAGAATTAAACCAAGAACCAGTAATAGAAAAAATTAAAAAATATAAACATAAATGGATGGAACACGTTCAAAGAATGAAAACAGAAAGATTACCAAAACAAGCCTTAAAATACAAGCCATTAGGAAAAAGAAAACCAGGATGTCCTCTTAAACGATTCAACGATGACTTCTAAGGCCGGAACAGGCCATGCTAGGCCTAAATCCTTGATATGCATGATGATGATGAATTTACCAAAGATCTGAGAGACTAATTTTAAGATCTAATAGATGGACTTCTCTAAATTAACTTTGTAATTATCTGACCTATAGAAGGTGCCATGTAAGGATATTAGGTGTCATTACAATTTAAATTGTTTCTACAATTACTTGGGTTAGTGCTGTGTGTCTCACAGTTGTTATTCTTTGATGCTAGGTAGAAAACTATCAAAATAGTAAGTTTAATAAATGTATTTTTTCCCTCTTGGTGTTGTTTATACTGTTACTACATTGTTATGAATAATGAAACATCTTAGCCTTTCTGTAAGTAGACATGTTATATTGGCATGTGAGATATTTTCAGTGTTCTGAGACTGTAAAATGAGGGGATTTTGAGCCATTTGTATATCTTACACTTGTACTTTTCCTTTTATCTTTCTTCTTTATTCTGCTGTCTCAATCAATTATTTTTTTATCCCTCTCTAATTTATCTTTGTTCTAACTTTCTCTATCCTTTATATTTCTTTTTATCTCCATTTACTGTTACTCTACTTTATGTTATGCACTACCTTTATACTTTATCATTATTTCTGTATACTCTATTCTTTCTTTATGCTCTTTACACTTATACCTATTTCTTAAGCATTGCACTTAAGTTACTACAGGTTATCTAATACCTTGAGAATCTTGGAAAATTTATTTAATGTTTCGACTGTGCCACCGAGATTTTCCTTTATAGGTATTAAATATAATTAAGATCACCTGCAGTATCTCTGTAAATTTATCTCTGGCTTTATTGACAGTCGTGGCTACTCTTATTTTACTTTGTACACAGGTTCGCATTTTATTTAGGATCAGTGCATTGGATTACGGATCATTGAATACACATTCTTTATCATAACAAACATTTATTAAACTAGGATACATTAATACAGTTTCTTAAATGAATTGGCTCTTCAAAAAATTAAAAGTTAAGAATTATAATCTCATGTAATATACACACATCAAAATACACAGCAATACTAGCAAATGCTAATCTTTAACCTCATTCATTCTGCTGCTAAGAATTATAATCTCATTTAATACGCACATTGAAATATACATCAATACTAGTAATAATATTTTTGGTTTACAGATCAAGTGTTGATCAATTTTATTAACTTAACCAACTAGTTTCGCCAAACTTTAACTGTTGGCATCTTCAGGGCACTTACATATAGGCTGAAACAATCTCACAATTATGTGTAACTATAAAACTGACAAGAATAACTGTAAAAAATTGACTAGAATAATTACAAACAAAATAAAATGTCTGATCTAATCCATATAATCTATATATGTCAAGGAGAACTACTAAGATCTCCAAAAGACAACCACCCTTTCTATAAATATGCTGGAGTTCATAATATTCCATGCTTGTGTGGATCTAGTTACATCGGACAGACTTCGAGAAGCCTTGAAATCAGGCAAAAAGAGCACATTGGCTATGTCAAAAACAAAGACAGAACATTTCTGGCCTATCGTCTCATTTCTCTACAACCAACCATGTCATCGAGTGGGACAAAAGTTGTTCCCCTTACTTAGAGGAAGATTACCATTCAAGAATTTTCAAAGAAGCAGCCACAGTCGCCCATTCTACTGTCAACCTTAACAGAAATCAAGGCCTAATACTCCCAGAGATATGGAAAACCCTAATGAAATCTTTAAAAACAAAAGAAATGAACTTTAATACAAACTACAGAAAGTTCCTTAGCAACAGCTAGCTAATCTTGTACACGTGATACGTGTTTCACGCACGTTAGATACTATTTTATTTGTAATTATTCTAGTCAGTTTTTTAGTTATTCTTGTCAGTTTTATAGTTACACATAATTGTGAGATTGTTTCAGCCTATATGTAAGTGCCCTGAAGACGCCAACAGTTAAAGTTTGGCAAACCTAGTTGGTTGAGTTAATAAAATTGATCAACACGTGATCTGCAAACTAAAATTATTATTACTAATTCTCAGGATCAAGAAAATAAACCTTCATTATACAGCAATACTATCAAATACCAATCTATAATCTCACTCATTCTGCTGCTAAGACTTATGATCTCATACATTGTACATACATAATGAACATGCTGCAATACTATCACATTCCAATCTATAATTTCATACATTGTACATACATAATGAACATGCAGCATGCTATCCTATAAGAATCTATGTTCACATTCTAGAACTAATCTGTTCAATCAATATGCACATATCTCAAACAACAAGTTTACCTATTTAAATTATCTCAACTCTATTCAGCCTCTTAGTCCGGGACAAATCATCACAATTTAACTTTTATATATATGTCCCGCCGAATACATATACTTCAAACAATAAATATGCAATAACTAAATCACTACCAGTATTTCTTTAACCTCATAGTTAAATTATCACAATTTAACTTAACTTTATATATGTCCCGCCGAATATATAAATACTTCAAGGTTGTACTCACAGTTCTTCTCATCACACAATTATCTGAACTGGCTCTTTCATCTCTTATCTGGTTCTACTGGCTTCTTTTCCGGCCTGGGCCTCATCAATCGTGTGGGTTTCTCTTTCGTTAGCTCCATCGCATTGTAGAAGATTTTCAGAGGATTGGATCATATCAATACTGCTTTTCCATCCTGGGCTTTTAACATTCGTGCAGGCTTCTTTTCTTTAGCAGTGTCGCATCTCGAAGAATTCAGTTCAACGTTTCCCTGCTTCTCTTTGGATGTTCAAACGGACTCGCCATGCTGGATTCCAAAACACTACGAGAGGAGACTGCTTTTCCTT
The DNA here is from genome assembly GCF_054136105.1 of Typopeltis vanoorti. Classification (NCBI taxonomy): domain Eukaryota; kingdom Metazoa; phylum Arthropoda; class Arachnida; order Uropygi; family Thelyphonidae; genus Typopeltis; species Typopeltis vanoorti. The sequence goes on from NC_143549.1 coordinate 135,772,004, forward strand.
ATGCGTACCAGCATACAGCCACCATACCGCTGCATACTGCCTCCACCTGCTGCATTTTCGATCTGCTGCATCTGGATACCTGGATAGAGAGCCCCCTATGATACTTCTGGGTCCTTTCTTATACTCCCTCTTGCAGTCCCTGGAATAAGGGTTGAGAACCCCGAACATCCCGTACAAAAAGGGGGATGTGACCTTCAAGTTGTTGTTTACTTTTGTTTCCCCCAGATGCAAGAACAATCTTATTCACTATACACGGGATATACAAAATTCCACAATCAGCAGTAAAATTACAATCTCCTTCTATATACAATGTTTGTAACCTCTGTAAAAGTCAATGCAAAGTTAAGAAAAAAATTCTTACTGCATCGAATTTTACAAGACTGCAATAAGCTTAATGTAATTACTTATAGTGATTTTTTTTTTTTTACAGTCTTAACTGTTTGTACCTCCTTTTCATCCTTTAGCCTTTTATATGCTCAGTGGGATTGTCTCCCTTTAAAAAATAAAATTAAAAAAAAACATCAAACTTTTTGTTGCAGAGCAAAAAACTTATAAACGTGTCAAAACCTAACTTTCATACTCTTCCTACCACATCAAACACAGGTGGTTGGGCCACAGTAGGCTAGGCAAACTTACCTATTATAGCAGTTCTTTAAATGCTTTAAATTTATTTCTGACATTTAAAGCATCTTGATTGATTAAAGGTAGAACTAACTATACAGTTGAGATATCCAGCTTTTTACAGATAGATGTTAGTTATTTAGGTATGTCAAAAATAAAAATGCTATTCCTAGTCGCAACCAGACCTGCATATCAGGATTTGCCTCATACCTATCACTTCTTAATGCATAAAACTCTGATTCTATTATTCTATTTTCACTCATCTAGAATGGCCGAGTGTTTTGTGGAGAGTTACCATAATAGATATTCCCTCACCCCTCCCTGATTTTTTAAGTTATAGTAATTGAGTATTGCTGACATGTTTCTACCAGCTCTGAATCCTTTTGAATAAAGATGATAACAAACAGGTATAAAGGCTTATCTGTTGGCATTTCATGTTTAGTTTATTTAATGGTTTTAATTCACGACAAAAGAATGATAAGAAAATGGTGAATATTTATTTACTTATGTGCTGATATTTTGCTGGTGTTATATACCCAGCATCTTCAGAGCACAAAAAAACAGTTCATCACAGTACGTGAACAGCAAACAGTTTGCTAACAGTGGGAGCAGTTTAAAATTGTAATGGACAAGACAAGGAACTACAGTCCTAATTGCTGCCATCTATTGTAGGGAAGAGAGAGATAACAAGCATTAATTTGATCTTAAAATGGTCTCTCAGATTTTTGTTAAATTGATACAGCCATATTTGATAAGGTTTGGAGAATGTTTTAAAACTGCTACTGATGGATGATTAGAAACAACAGTATATTTATATGTGTATCAGACATCTTCTGTTCCATATTTTTGTTATCAGATGATATATCTGTATGAGACTTTGTGAAGGCTGCAGAAAAATTTTGTGAATTTACCTTCAAAGAATTTTTCATTCAGTATCAGCTATACATGGTAATCAACATCCAACAAGCAATGACTGTGCTTGGAAATGAAATTCTATACCAGTTCTACAGCAAGCTTTGTGCCCTGTCCCTAGCCAGACGGAAGGAAGAATACAGTGCAACAACTATTGAACCATGTGGGCAAGCCCATTGTCAGTGGATCCTCATCAGCCATCCAGAACTGCCTCTCTTGCTAAAGCAGGGTTCAAAGCAGTGTGAGACTATGAAGACTCCACTTTCCAGATGTCCAGTGGTTGGACCACATGGCAAACACTGTGGCTGGGCATTGGATTCCATTAATTGTAGTCTGGAAAATATGTCGTTAAGAGTAGAGCAAAGCTTCCGAGAAGAAAAGAATAGATAAAGTTGAGAAATGAAAAGGGCCATTGCCATCACTAGGAGTTCCTCTCAATCATTAACAGATACTAACCATGGAGTAGGGGAAGGCCTTTCCACAGGTGGGTGAGGTTTTTATGAATGAGCAAATCTGAATTCAAGAAATGCACTAATCAATTATCTCACATTCAGTGAATGTCATGCTGTGTAACTTCCAGGGACATTTGTGTTTTTATTTGCATGTACAGACATATCCCAGGCAGACTATCATCATCATATAACAAATCGCTCTCTTCTTTTTTTTCTTCTTCTCCACTTGTATTTGCATATAGTGGTTTAATAACATTTTTAAGCAGTCATATATGTGCATAACTTATGTAAATAGGACATTTAGTTACATTGGATACATAAACAAAAAATTTAGGTTAATTTTTGCAAAACAAAAGTTATTCTGAATAGCTTGCCTTAAGAGAATGCACCAAGCAGTTTGGTCATCAATCTATACCATTAAAAGTTTTCCCATTTAAAATTGCCACAGTTATGGACAACTATAATATTAACAATAATCTATACCATTAAAAGTTTTCCCATTTAAAATTGCCACAGTTACGGACAACTATAATATTAACTAGTGTAGCACTTTTCACTTCACTTAGAACTTTATCTTTGTTTTTAACAACAATAGTGTGGGGTAAGTTGAGCCTTTGCTCCATCTCGATTTTCAATGCACCAACCAAATTCAATCATTTTAATCCTGGCATGTAATGGGTTTACACATATTTTCATTGGATGCTACAGAACCTTTACTTTGAATTTTATCTGTCATTATTAACAACAATAAAATAATAATTATAAACAGTTTATAATTCAGTACTAAACAAACATCAAAACACAAAGAAATGTAGCAAGCAACAATGTCATAAATAAACTGAATTTCATAAATAGAGCACATCAGGATTCATGGGAGCATCATGTCACAAAAACCTTTATGTCAAGGAATGCAGCATCATATAAATGCCCCATTACCTAGTTATATAGATGCTATTATGTGGACAACTCAAATAAAAAAAAGCATATGTGAAGTTTTAGTTAGTTTTGGCTAAGTTAACTTTTACAAAATCATTTCATTGCAGAAATAGTGGATAATTAAGGATCCAGCATTATTTCAAAGCCAAATAGATGTAGAAATTTTGGAAGTTTCGAAATTTTGACCAGAGCACTTTTGAGAATATAATCCTCAGCATCAGAGTTGCCTTAGCTTGCACTACTTAAAAGACACAAGTGCTGCACATGCATTTGTATATTCACCTTTTATTAGTGCATTTGATGAGGGTTTCACTGGCCTGATACCTGCTTGGTTCTCTTCAGAGATCATACAAAACTTTGGCTGTCAGGCCAGTGATACCTTTTCCAAATCAATTAATAAAAGGCAAATATACAGATGCCCATGTCTTTTAAGTATTGTAAGTTAAAGCAGCTCCATTGCTAAGGATTGTATCCTCATAAGCTCTTGGGTCAAAATTTAAAAACTGAAGTTTCTATCTATATTTGGCTTTGAAATAATGTTGGATCTTTAATTTTCACTATTTCTATGTAATTTGCATCACCAAAATGAAGTCATATAGTTTACTTTGATAATTTCATTGCAATTATCTGCTTAGCTATGTAGTACCTATTTTCAGTTTGCATTTTAAAAAATAATAAGTTGAAATGAGAATTGGAACAACAAATGACAGTTGAGAGGTTGAGGAAATGTTTAGTGAACAGACCTTATTATAAAATATCCAGATTTAGGTAAAATTTTATCTGGATCTGATTCTTCGGGATTTTGCATTTGATACTATTTTATCATCCTATATCTGATATTGGCAGCGTTTTGAACTGGACATTATTTTACATGCTGCAGTAAATGACATTGTGGCCTATCTCATTAGTAACTTATTTGGCTCATACTACAAACCAGTTACCAAGTCATCGTTGTGACTCTCAACACGGTAGAATTTTTTTTGCCACATGATACAAAATCACCACCGTGATGCTTGTTGGAATCTTGAAGTGGATTCACATTAAATTAGTGAAAGGCAGGTATCAGTTCTCCCATCAAAGTGTGTTAATTAATTTGCTTGTTTCAGGAAAAGATGAGCCACTATTGATTAGGAGTGGGGTTGTAGTTGATGTCTGCATGAAAAAAAAAATTATTATTATTATGACCAATTTTCTTGTACTTTTACCACCATGCCTGAGATATTGATTGATCTCGATTGCTATAGCAGTCCTAGAACCTCCCTTATGCAAGTTAAGTATTTAGCTCTCTTTACAATCCCTTGGAACTCTACCAGAGGTGAGACTTAAAGACACATGCTTACAAAATCCCTAGCTGAAATCCCATGTAATCCTTCAGCTGTATTTCCATTGAGATTCTGCAATATCCTAAGAACCTCCAATTCATCCACCTCTGTTCACACATCAGTGTTTGTCACATAGGTTAAAGCAGTAATTTCACTAAGATGATATACCCTTGCAAAGTGGTCACTCAATAACTGAACTATTTTATAGCTTCTGTCTCCTCATGACCATCATCAATCATTAAGATTAATCTTCCATAGTTATTCTTTCTCTTACTTTCCACATAACTGAAAGAATTCTATGATATTTCCTTTGACCTGCATGGCTAGATTCTTCTCATAATCGGATTTTGCCTTCCTTGCCTTGCTGGTCACCTTTCTTGCCTAAGTGTTGTCTTTATGAGCTTGCTGGTCACCTTTCTCTTTATATACTCTCCACAGCATTTTCTTCTTCTGCAGTTTGTACTTAATGATATTACTCATCTATCTAACTTGTACTTGATTAACCCTCCTTGTCCTAGGTATACAATTTAATACTTCATCTAGGTGACCCAGGGGTAAGGATGTTAGTAGTGCATGGAATACTAACATCCTTACCCTGCAGTTTTATGCCATGGCACAGATCTTCCTAAGCTTATCATAATTATCTGCCTTATAGTTCCACATATCCCCTTTCTTGACAGAATATTCCTCACATTTTACAATCTCCCAAGTCAAGACTGCATGGTCACTTTCACCAATCAGAAGCAATGTGGTCGCCTTGATTATAGATAGCTCTTTTGATCCCATGACCAAGTCCAATACTCTCCCACTCCTAATCCCCTACATCACATGCTGCTTTAGTAATTATCTCTCAGCAGGTGTATAAATTCTATTTCCTTCATGCCATGTGATCTTTCTTCCTTCCACTCTATATCTTCCATAGTTGAAGTCCCCACAATAATCACTCGACCTGTACTCATTGTACTAATTTGGCGATGCATGTCTTCCAAATCATCTGTGGGACTCCCTGGCTATAGCAACAACCAACTGTATATTTTGTCATCTCCTATTCTATTTGGCTGCAATTCATCTGCTATCATCAGCAGTACTCCCCCCATCCTATCTTCCTGGAAAATACTAAACCCTTCACCTTCAATCCCTATAACTACATCATCTGCTGTTAGCCAAGTCTCACTAATGCCTATAATTTTTGGTGAGGTTGCATTAACCAATGCCAAAAGCTCCTTCCTCTAGTTCCTGATACTTCTGACAGCATACAGAAACTGCAGCATCCCTTTAGTCTCCCACCCCATCTTTACTTTCTGAATTGTGACTACCTTATTCAATATTTTTGCGTGAGAGACTAGATTCCACACTTAGTCATTCTCCCTCTAACTCACTTTATAGGTGCCTTCACAAACTCACTTGCTTACACCTAATTGCTTAAGTTTCCCTGAATTAGCAATTCAACATTCTTGGTGAACAAAACTCTCTCTCCAAGATACCTACCAAAGTTATTTAGAAACAGTTCATCAGCATTCTACAAATCCTACATCATTCCTTCTGTGCAGTCCATGTATAGACTCAAGGGCTCAATGCCCCCACCCCTCCTTCCTCAGTTCGCCTCTATCATAATATGGTAGGAGACTTATAGACTTCACCTTCTCGTTCTTCAGTTTTGCCTCTTCTAACAACTCCTGTACATCCTCCCTCATAGAATACTTCTAGCCTTTCAAATCATTTGTACCTACCAAGAGAATCATTTCCTTCTACTTATGTTTTTGCATCTGGATGGCGTGGCTAATATCATGAATTTTTGCACCCTGGAAACACGATTTTGCCACACTTTCATTAAGTACTCCACTGATCATTGAGTCTCCATACATAATTTTCTCCTTTACTTGTTTTTCTTGTTTGTTCATTTTCAGTCCTGTATTATTCCTTCAGACCACCTAATTTGTTCTATTTTCATCCCTGATAATTAATCTCTTGCTGCTTCAGCAATTTTTCAATTTTGTGCTTTATCCTATGAACGATAGCATTTAAGTGCACTATTTCTTCATTAATGCCCATTTCACTCTTCTTTATTTCTGCTGCTTCATGTTCGACATTAATAACATTTCCATCTTAGCGTCGGTATTTGCTGTGTTCTCATCACCTAACAGATGCTCATTTTGAAACATTTAATACGTATTCTCTCTCTCTCTCTCTCTCTCTCTCTCTCTCTCCAGTTTCAATTTCCTTCCACATATTCTTTAATTTTCTTGACAAATACATTTCACATGCACTGCACTAAATAAAATCCTGCAAATTCAAATTGCCTGACAACGTGGTCTTTGCCACCATTGTTCATTGCATTGTTGCCATGCCAACAATATCACAATAAATATTGAGTTGGCACACTATTCTTTCGAGGGTTGGCTAATTGAAAGTTCATGCATTTTAAGATCAGATAACTTAGAGATCGCTGTATATAATTAATTGTTTTTTACAGGAATTTGACTCAACATATTTTCCAGTGAAATGTGTGTGCATACACATAATTAATTGACAGGATTACATAGTGAACAATTTTTTTTTATTTTTATAATATTTGTAATACTTTTCATTTTTATTACTTCCATTTTAAAATATTAAATTATTTTATGACCAGGTAGTTTAATCAAAACAATTCAAAAATAAGTAAGAGTTCCAGAAAGTTGAATAACGCAATAGTTGATTAATAGTAGTTCAGAATTGCTAAAACAAGAATTAAAGAGCAGGAAAATATAAAAACAGCATCATCATTGCCATCAATAACAAACTGGAAAAGCAAAATGAAATTAAACTTGCACGATTTGGTCAGAGAGATAAATTGAAAAAATATCTGTAAACACTAAATCTTTTTAAAAAATAAGTCGGGGAATTTTTACATATGTTTGATTGGCACTCAGTATCACTCGCTATCAATATCTAAAAAACAGTAATCAATATTAATTTCTGTTTTTTAGACAAATGCATATTATGTTGGTAATACTATTTATTAAGCTGTAGTCAGTCATTCTCAAAGAGGAGTCTTCTTTTTAACTTTGCAAAGAAGGGAAAGAAAGTAAAAAATGTTATATTAAATAAATTCATCATGCTTTTAAGCATGATGAATTTATGTATGTTTTAATGCAGTTTTAATACAGAAAACGTTTATTTGAAAATCTTCCAACTTAGATTCTTTAACCTGCAGAAACATGGATTAGGAAATACAGTTCATGAATTTCTGCCTAAATATTTTGACTATTAAAATACCTGTGGAATATTGAGCTATGTCTTTTAATACCACTTACTACTTCCTAATATGTCCATATTTAATTTATTTTTATGGGAAAGTTCCCTTCTTCGGTATTATACTTTTAATACCAGGTATTAAGATTTAAACATTGCACAAAAATGTTCATATAATGAAAAGTTTTTTTTTTTAGAGTAAATGAAAATTTAAAGATGAAACTTTTGTAACAGACAGACAAAAAATTGTCAGTAATGAAAGTTGATCAGAACTTCTTCAGATTCTTTGTTTTTCCTCTTTTTTTTCCAAAAACAATGCTACATTTTGTAGGAATTCAACAAAATGTAGGAATTTCGTTTTTTGTTTATTTTTTTTTTTTTTTTTTACATTTTGACCAAAATCCAAAAGCTTGTGATAAGCAAGGGGGCACAGCTTCAAGATTTACATTGATAATGTGTAAATTAAAATATTTTTGATTAAATTTCATTCATTTTGAAATTCAAATTGGGAAAGGTTTGAATGAATGATTCTTATATTTATCAGAAATTGAGCATAGTTTAAAAAAAAATAAATAAATAAATAAACACCACTCTAGATACTGTTCTATGTGAACATTGGTAGGCATTGGCTATTCTTCTTCTTTCACTATGCGTTATTCCCGCTTCCTATGCCGGGTCCGCTTGTCACTTACATGCGACTTCTTCTTAGTACCACTCCCAACCGACCTGTCGCCTAGTCCATGCCGCTGGGGGGGTGGTATGTTTTTGAGTGTGGAGGCGTATTGCGGGATGAAAAATGCCAGATAAACTGGTGGAAAAGGCCCTACTGCCTGCGCCCAAGACAGGCTAACTTGGCTATGCCTGAGGAAGATCCTCATGTCTTCGACGGGAATCGAACCTGGGACGCTCCTTCCCCAGGCATATGGTTGCGAAGCGCAAAGCCACTAGGCTAACCGCATGGACTGGCATTGACTATTATGCTATGCTAAAAGTCACTTATAGTTCACTGTTGATCAACCCCCTGGAGATGAAAGTAAACAGAAACGTCACTGTGTTTTGTGTTATGAAGTGTTATCAAACGAGTACATGAAACTAAACATTGTGATGTGAAAAATAAGCAAATTGAAAAAGAGAGAAAAAAAGTCCAATTTCAGCGATGCTTAGCGACATTAAATCATGGGAAAGATGTAGTTTAGGCCATGGGTTCAATTAATAGCAAGGCACTGGAAGCATCTATATCTTAAGTTTGTGCATAGCGAAAACAGGGAAGCCTCAATCTATTTGAGGAAAATTTACTACTTCCAGCTATAAAAGATGTGGTAAAAACTATGTTTGGCAACAAGTTACTAAAAGATGTTGATTTAACTCCTCTTTCAATGACACTGTAGGTCTCAGAATTAATGATATGGCAGGTGACACAGAATCTTAGTTAATCGAAAGAGTTAAGAAGAGACTTTATTATGCATTACAAATAGACGAGACTACTGATTTTACAGATGATGCAAAGTTAATATGCTACTTAAGATATGCACATGATAACAACATTCATGACGATATTCTGTTTTGTAGAACTTTATCATCCCGGACAACTGGAGAAGAAATATTTCAACTCTCAATAATTTCATAATACACAAAGGGATCCAGTGGGAAAAAGGCTTCTGTTCAGATGGAGCTCGTGCCCTTACAGGCAGGCATAGTTGGGGGGTTATTTCTCTGGTCAAGGAAGTGGCACTGGATATGAATCGGGTATATTGTTACATACATAGGGAAAGGTTGGCCTCCCAAGGAATGCCATCAAAATTTAAACCTGTGCTATATAACGTTGTAAAGCTAGTTAATTTTATTAAGGCTTGACTGCTAAATAACAGGTTATTTTCAGTATTCCAATGTAATGGACAGTGAATATATATACAACTTTTGCTTCATTCTGAAATTTGCTGGATTTCCAGGAGCAAAGTACTAACAAGCTTATTTCAATTAAGGCACGAAGTTTTATTCTTTGTAAATGAACGTAATTCTAATTTTGCATTACTCCTTGTTGACGAAGCATGGCTATCGACACTATCCTATCTTTCAGACATTTTTTTCAAAATTAAATGAACTAAATCTCTCCCTTCAGGGAAATTCTTTAAGTGTTCATGCCTATGACAAAATAAAGGCATTCGAGAAAAAAAAAAAACTGGTATTGTGCATTAGTTACGTAATTTGCACCTTTTCCAACATTGGAATCCTTTTTAGTGGAAAATGATCTTTTTGTTGATTCTAATTTCTGGAAAGGGTTTGTGACCACTTCAAAACTCTGAAACAGAATTTTGAAACATATTTTCCGAATAACTTAACGAAGAAAATTCTGTGGGTTTGAGATTTATTTCAGGCTTATAGTCATGAGAAACCTTTTGTTATCGAAAAAAAGAACAGTTAATTGAGCTTTCAAGTGACAGTGGGCTAAAAATGCATTTCCGTGATCTTCATTTGGCTTGATTCTGGATCTCGCCTTCAGTGAGAAGTGAATTTCCCGAATTATCTGAAGAAGCACTGAAAATTATCGTGCAGTTTTCTACAATCTTTCTTTGTGAGAAAGGATTTTCATCGCTCCTTCAAATAAAAACAAAATACAGAAATCATCTTAGTGTGTGTGCTGATCTTCTACTGAAGTCGACCAATATTGAGCCAGATATCCAGCAACTCTGCAAAGGCCGAGAAGCTGAACCATCTCATTAAAAGTAAGTAGTAACATAATTATATCATATTATTAATTTGGACTATTTCCGATTATTCTCATTACTGGTTTTGGAATTAATCCATTTCCAAATTCGGACAAAATTGGGGATGAAACGAAAGTTAGCAAAGTGACGTCAGGGTGAGGCTCAGCTCTGTTCTGCTGGCGAGGAGGATAGCTGCCCGCATCCTGTTTAGCGAAGTTCCATATTTTGTATGGTCGCTTGCGGGAATATCCGGCCGAGCACATCGAATCCGTCACATGGAGACAACACCATCCTTACTGTCATGCATTGTACAGAAACACGTCACGACGTAACGAATACAAGCAGCACACTGGACAGATATAAATAAAACCACCACGTGATTAATGAATCTGCCAGGTTTGCAATGACCACTGTTGTGCCTCTGGATAAAACAGGATGGATATAATTAAAACCACCACCATAACACGATTAATACTTGGTGTATTAATACTTGGTTACTTGGTGTGCAGAGACTGGAAAAAGTGTTGCTGAATGAAGTGAAAATGGATGTGCAGAACCAGGAAAACTAGAACTACCAAGGAGAGGGGGGGGGGGTGGATATGCGGACATTAGTGAGACAGTTGAATGTAAGAATGTATATAATGTACCCGAGCCAGCACTAAGAACAAAAAATGGGAATGGGACATTTAGAATAACGCATCAAGATAGAGGTGGGACAAAGGGATCACTGCATTTCATGTATACTAATGCCAGGAGTATTAGGAACAAGAAGGAAGAATTTTTGGCCTTGATTGGCTCTTCCTGGCCACAGGTTATTGGCATTAGTGAAACATGGCTGACGGAAGATGATATAGTTAGTGGGATAGAATGTGTAGGTTATAGTGTGTTTAGGAGGGACAGAGAGAATAAAATGGGGGGAGGGGTATTATTGATGATAGCTGATGAACTGCAGCCAAGGAGAATTGAAGTTGTATCGCAGGATAGTGAAAGGAGCTCATTTGAGGCTATTTGGTGTGAGATTGAGACTGGCAGAATAAAATATACAGTTGGGTGCTGCTATAGACCAGGTGATGGAATAGATTGGTGGAGATAGTATGCGTAAACAAATTGATGAAATGTGTGGAAGGAGGGTAATTATTATGGGGGATTTCAACTATGGTAACATTGATTGGAAGGAGGAGAGGACACATGTGAGGAAGGAAATGGATTTTATTCAATTATTAAGGGATAACTATCTGAGACAGCATGTAATTGAAAATACTAGGGGTTGTGAGAGTGCTTGACCTGGTAATAGCATCTCACAATTTGACTGTAATGAATATGACCATATTGCCACCTATTGGTGAGAGGGATCATAAGGTCTTGACCTGGGAGGTGGCTAAAGGTGTGGAATTACCTTGCTGGAAAGTATGACAAGCTTAGGAGATTGCTTAGATCAGTGCCATGGCATGTACAACTGCAAGGGCTGGACGTCGATAGAGCATGGGAAGTGGTCAAGGAGCATTTACAGGAGGTTATGGCTGATTGTATACCTAGGGTCCGAATAGTAAAACAAGTAGGGGTTAAATGGATGAATAACACCATTAAGCTTGAGCTGCAAAAAAAAGAAACAACCGTGGAGGGAATTTAAAGAAAGGGGTGACCTGCAGGCACACGAACGGTATAAAGTGCAGGCCAGAAGGGTAACGATTGTGGTAAAAAAAGCAAAAGTGGAAACTAGCTATGCAAGCTAAAGAGAATCCCAAACAGTTCTTTCAATATGCTGCAAGCAAGAAAAAAACTGTACACGGCAAAATGATTTTAAGGAATACTGATGGTAAGGAGGTCACTGAATCAGTCGATATAGTGGAGTTACTGAGTGCGCACTTTGCCAAAGTATATCATCCAGGTGGTGACATTGAAAAAATGAAGGAACCATTAGTTTATACGGGAATTGTGATGAATGAAGTGGAGGTGAATAGTCTATTACAGAACCTTAATGTGAATACATTTGTGGGATTGGATGGTATAGCGGCACTGGTCTTGTGTGAAGCGGCTAAGGAATTATCAGTGCCCTTTACCATGTTGTTTAATCTGAGTCTCGGGTCTGGTTTAGTCCCAAAGGTGTGGAAAGAGGGGAAAATAGTTTCACTGCATAAATTACCGACCGATCAGCATATCAGGGGTCGTTGTCAAGGTCTTCGAGAAAGTTGTCAAGGGAAAAGTACAGGAATGGATCGATAAAAATGAGATACTGTACAGGGGACAGCATGGCTTTGTGAAGGGTAGATCATGCCTCAGTAACTTGCTCAAGTTTTATAACAAGGTGACGGCTGAACTGGATAAGGGTAATGGGTTTACAGTGATACTGCTGGACCTGGCAAATGCGTTTTAACAGGATACCACATGGAATTCTAATCTGTAAACTACAACATATGGGAATGGATATAGGGTTGGTGAGATGGATAGGTGGGTGGTTGATGGAGAGATATCAAAGAGTAGTTTATTCAGGAGTAGAGTCCAAAAGACGGCCTGTGACTAGTGGTGTGCTGCAGGGTTCTGTTCTTGGACCACTGCTGTTTCTGTTCATTAACGATATAGGAAAGGATCTAAGCGGAACAGCTCATTTGTTCGCTGATTATGCAAAGTTGGGTAGGGCGATAGTGAATGCAGAAGATGTTAAAATCTTGCAGGATGACTTGGATAGATTGGAGTTCTGGGCTAAGGAGAATGGATGTCAATTTAATGTGACAAAATGTAAGGTTATGCATTTTGGGGTGAAAAGATTAGAAGCAGTATTCCACATTGGTGGAACTGTACTCCAGGAGATTGACGAGGCCAGGGACTTGGGAGTGTTGGTGGATAGGGAGATGAAGTTTAGGGGACACATTGCAAAAGTAGCTAAATCAGCTCATCAACTCACTTGGTTGCTGAAAAATACCTTGACGAACAGAGACAAGCAAGTCATTGTACCTCTGTACCAAGCCTTGATAAGACCTCATCTCGACTACTGTGCCCAGATTTGGTCACCTCGGTTCCTTCTTGATGGGGAGGAGGTGGAGGGGATCCAGAGGCGAGTGACTAAGATGATAGTAGGTCTATGGAATGAATCATATGAGAACTGGTTGAAGATTTGTGGGTTGCAGAAACTAGTTGATAGGCGGAAAACGGGAGATATGATTGAGACATTCAAATTGCTAAAGGGATTCTATAGGATTAATTCAGAGGATATTTCTGAGATCAGGACTGGTGGTGGGAGAACTAGGGGACACCTATGGAAGCTGGGCAAGAGTGTAGTTAGCAGGGGTGTTAGAGCTGGGTTTTTTACTTGGAGAGTGGTGAATGAGTGGAATAAGCTGCCAGAGTCTGTTGTGGATGCTATTATGGTGAACAAGTTCAAGGCAAGGTATGATAGATCCTGTGAGAATATCGTATAGTTGTGTGGACATGATGTTTAGAGCCTCCCTCAATGAGTCTAAGGACTCCCTGGAGTCGCCCGAAATAATAATAATAATACAAATCACATATGTACGGTATATACGGCATACAGTCGCTGGCAGGAAAATGCACCTGATTACGTGGATGACACTTTGCGACTGACATCGTGGATTGGACTGTTTATAGATATCTGGAATGACCTAACATAACAGGATGTCTTAAATTTTTTTGCTGGTCATGGAAAAGTCCTCAGGGAAATAAGGCGATTCGTATCAGCTGGAAGTGTGTGTGTGTGTGTGTGGATGGGGGGGGGGCATTAATGGCTTTGGGTGTTCTGACTGAAATTTTTGGGTATGTGCAGGGGATGGTTTGGACAGGACAAGGGATGTCATCCATGATGGAATCCATGGATGTCAAGTTCATATTCAGTATGATGAATGGAGTACAATAAGGAGATAATTTTTCCCTTGTCTCACAACCCGATTAGCCAATGGAACAGTTTACATGTCGCAGGTCGAATCAGAAAGTGCATGAAGATAAAAGTTGTTGTAGTGGCTAGCTTCGTGAGTATGGGCAGATGAATGGAGATTATATATAAAATATAAAAGTTGCTGTGGATAGATGAATGGAGATTAAAGATAAACGTCGTTGTGGACAGATGAATGAAGGTATAAGCTGGATAGCGCTGACATCCCCATTAATTTTCCAATGGTACCAACAGCACTAAAAATGTTGTTGTGTTGTGAGCTTAATGAGTGTGGGCAGATGAATATGGGTTTCAGTGGGATGACACTGACACCCATTCATTTACCCACAGCAAATTGGAAACATACCTTTATTTGTTTAATAAAAGTTAAAACTGCTCATCACATATCAGACTATCAGATTTTTCTTGGCCTGATTGACCAATGCCAGTCAAACTGCACTTTCAGTTTCCCAGCATACTCTTTATACTAATCATGCAAACAGTTATTATTCACCATATGTTTTGTGCATAATTCCATCTTCCAAATGCATGTTTTTATCTTACTATTCATCTATTTTTACACTTTGCTGTCTGAAATTGTTGACAATTTCAATTCCTTCTATATCTATGTCTTCTATGTTGTTTAAAATCAATATTTTAGTTTTATCTTGATTTATTCATAAACCACGGCTTAAGCTTTCTCATTCTGATTAATTTAGGATTGATTTTAATTCTTGTTTGTTTGTGGCTATTATCACTGGGTCATCTGCAGGGAGGTTGTCTCGCTCACACTGGGCGATGAAGTTCATCTGCCATCTAAAATTCTCCCAGCTGGGAGTAATAGCATGAAATGTGGATCTAGGTGGAAAGAAGATTATTGATGTTTGGTTACTGCTTAATAACTATTTGGTATTGTTTACTGGCCTAATTGGCTGAGTAGTTAGCATGCCCCCTTTCCAACCAACAGTCTGTGGGTCCACATCCTGTCGTGGGCATGGATGTTTGTGATTCTCGTTGAATTTCATTGCCAAGTGTGACCTCACTACCCCACTGATTGGAGGGCTGAAGTAGCTTGAAAAAGTTCCATGTTTGGTCTCTAGAGCAGGGTTTTCAGACTATGTAAAAAATAAATTAAAAAATACAAATATATATATATAATTGATAAAAATAGAAAATATCTTTAGCCTACCCATTGTTGTACAAAAATGTACTATAGGTTTGCAAATAACTTTTCATCGGTGGGAGCAACATTAATAAAAAAATTGTATATATATTGAGGTATAATCCCATTCCTGTCACCATGCTACCTCAAAGCTGCTGTTACAGTTGTCTCTTTGTCCACCTTGTGCAGGTATGACTCCACTTCCGGAATTCTTATGCCATACAAAAAACGTCATACCCTTCAGTTCTCCCCCCCTCCTTATTTTTGATACTTCTAGCATTAAGAAATCACACAAATTAATTTTTGTATATACAGCAGCCCCCTTTCTATTCCACCTCTTATCTGTGAATTTTCATGCCCTCATTCTCCCCCATCACCACCCTCTCCCACACACTTATGCATCTTTTTCATCTCTTATTCTGCATAGCTTCCTAGACTCAAGCAGGATGACTGCTTGAGTCTAGGAAGTCTGTGTTGTCAACTCTAATATATGCATTAACTGTTGCTGCTTCTGGCATCAATCTCCAACCATGGCTTCCTTTCCCCTACCCTTCTCTACCTGTTTTGTGTTTGTGTGTGTAGTTTGTAATTTGAATTGATTTTAATTTTCACAAGCACTTTTTTCATCATCCACCGTCTCACTCTTCTGTTGCGTTTTTTTTTTTCACATTTCTGGCGATCTCTTGTTTATATTTGTTTTTACCTTTCCAGCAAAAGCTTCTCTGGTTCACTATGGTTTCCCACCAAATCCTTTCAAATGCAACTATCATTCTTATGTAATTCTATCTATCTCTCAGAATCATCACTCATGCACAAAATCTACTCTGAAAAATCCTATTTTCCATAGTGAATAATGATTTCGGTCTAACTCACTTGCCTGTAACCCCCCACCACCACCCACAATCTCTTCTCAGTCCAACCTGTTATATTAAGAGTCAGACGTTGAGAATAAGTTTACTATACAGCAAATATTATATTATTGATAATCATGGCTATGATTGTCTAAAGCTATTTAGCTGTATACAGCAGTGGATAGATATTTATCCTCAGAACTGGAACATTAGTTGCCAAATTAATGCCTTAAATTATGCATGTGTGATTTATGTGATTTTGCATTAAAGCATTTTTTTGTGATTTTATGCTATTCATGATTATTGTTCACCATCTCAACTCATCATTGTTGCTTGATTTTTTTGTATCCTTTCATTCTTGTCTACCAGTCTTCTGATTTCATGCTGCTTCAGTTAAAATGTGCATTAATTTTTAATTTTAAATAGTAGTAATTTTAATAAGTAGTTTTATTAAAAATGTATGTGTAGTCATCTGATCATATCTTAGAATTTGCCATTTTTAGGCATCTTAGATATCATTTGTTAGCAGCAGAAGGTTATGTTGTTGTGGCTGTTGATTCTCGTGGGTCAAGAAACCGTGGATTAGCATTTGAAAGTCATATTAAAGAAAGAATGGTAAGTTTGTTTTCATAATTCATATGCAGAAAAACTTTAATTTAATATAAAGTAGTGTATTAGTTACTTTTCATGTATTTGATTCATAACAGCATTGTTGTCAATATCATTTTGTTCTCATTTGTATTTCACTGAAATTACATTTAAGTATTGTAGAGATTCATTGTAAAAATTTACCACTGCATAATGAATATTTATTTTCTTGATCATCTAACTAGAGTAATTATTTGGACAATAGATCAAGTGTTAACTAAAATATTTATTAAACCTACTAGTTTCGCCAAACTTTAGCTGTTGGCATCTTCAGGATACAAGCACTTAGGTTAAAAAACATTACACAAATATGAATAACTGTAAAATTCTAATGATTATAGTTGCAAACTGATATAGCATTGAACGTGAGTGATACACATATCGCGTGTACATGATTAAGTAGTTGTTGCTAAGGGACATTCTTTAGGTTGCATTAAAGTTCATTTCCTGTGAGATCTAATTAGGGTTTTCCATATCTCTGGAAGTATTAAACCTTGGTTCCTGTTAAGGTTATCAGCAGAGCGAGCGAGCAACAGTAGCTGCTTCTTTAAACATTCAGGAGTGGTAGTCTTCTTCTATGTAAGGGGAACAGCTTTTGTCCCACTCAATGACATGGTTAGTTATAAAAAAATCAGATGACAGGCCTGACATGTCTTGTCTGTTGTTTTTGACGTAACCAATGTGCTCCTTCTGTCTAATTTCGAGGCTTCTAATTCTAACTATAATCGTTAGAATTTTACAGTTATTCATATATGTGTAATGTTTTTTAACCTAAGTGCTTGTACCCTGAAGATGCCAACAGCTAAAGTTTGGTGAAACTAGTAGGTTTAATAAATATTTTAGTTAACACTTGATCTATTGTCCAAATAATTTGCCATTGCATTTTTGAAAAAAAATATTATAGATAATCATGGCTATGATTGTCTAAAGCTGTTTAGCTGCATACTGTTCATATCAGTGAATAGATGTTTATCCTCAGAACTGGAACATTAGTTGCCAAATTTGAAGTTTTCTTATTTCTCCTATATGAATGACCTTTTACCATTTGACTCATATCAGTTAACAGTTTTGCCAGTTGTAATGCCTGTGCACCTCCTTTTCATTTGACATTCCTGGCATTTAACCTTTCCCCCCAAACAGAAATGTGCAAAACTTCTAGAATATTTGTCTTTGCAACCATAAATACTTTTCAACCAATTTTCCATTGAATTGGTTGAAAATTCTCTTTTCCTGCTGCTATAACATCACTTCTGAACAGCATTGAATATATAATTGGGAACTGCAGTTTGCAAATTCCTAAACTGGCAAATCAGAATCCACATCATCTCGATCACCAAAGGATTTTTCATAGTGGATGATTTTAGCTTGAGTAGGATGCTAACCCTTTCTGTTTTCCCAACCTTTTTATGTTAATGTCATGTTGTACCATCATTTTGTATTTTGGCATTAACATAAAAATTTAAATAGATTGGGCAAGGAAAGATTAGCAAAACAAGTGTCCTCTGCCAGGTTGGCAGGAAAACGACTCAGAGGAAGACCAAGGTATAGGTGGATTGATACTGTACAAAGTGCCTTAGACGATAGAAATATAAGATCTGATAATGTTGGAGTCTTGACAAGTAACAGACTGATTTGAGGAAAATTGTAGATAGGAAGTTAGTAATGATGTAAATTTTTCATGTAGTACTATCATATCCTGTACACCCCTTGAGGGTACATGGCAGGAATTTGATGATGATTTTTATGTTAATATTTAGATTTGGAGAGTAAGTTAAATATAGTAATACTTTAAGTTACTCATGTTTTCATATTAACACAATTTTTTTATGATTGTTTAGAAATCTCCATTTTGGCTGGTGTGTGCAGTTCTGTGTACACAGAAGTTTGTGTTTGTATTGAAAACCTCGTAAAGCGTTAATTTAGCTTTACGAGGTTTTCAATACTTCAGGCCTTGTTCAGACCTGTTTTTGCACTGGATATATTCCGATTTTAGTTTACTTGTTTTGGATTTTTTTTTTTTTTTTTTTTCCCAGCATGTAATATGATTTTTAATAAATCTTCAAAGAAAAGTTTTGTTGTTGTGAGAGAACATATTAAAGTGGTGGGAAACATGAAGTATAAAATTAATGACTGGACTTACAGTAATCATGCACAATTTTGTTATTCAGTCAGTGATTATAAGAAAAAAAATGGATTTCATTTCATGGATTGAGCACCAAAAATAAAGAAAGTATTCCCGTTTCAACCCAAGTGATTCAAGAAAAATTCTAAAATATTTGAGTCTTTTAAAATGATGGTCCCAAGCTAAAATATTTAATGCATGTAAGTGCTAGATGGTTTAAGAAATTCAAAGACTTACATTGTGGTTTACACAATGTAAGGCTGACATCCAAAGTTGTCAAAATTTCATGACCATAGCCTACTCTCTGGTGAAAATAAATAAAATAAAAATAGAATTTTAATCGAAATAGATAATAATAATAAAATAGAATAAAACATAATTATCTTAGTAAAAACTACATCCATCATTAGTGATTTGTTTCTTGAAGTCCTGTTATTTTTAATTTCTATTAGCTGCTAAAAGTTACTGTGGTGTTATCCAGTTATATTTCTTTTCTGTTGGTCTTCACTATGTGTGTAATTCTCTTCTTTTTCCAGACGTTACGTTTCTGTGTGCCATCCAGATCCTTGGGAGTTTCATTTTTGAGATTTAGTTGGTTGATGAGCATTTCACAGACTTCCTTGAACTTACATTTGAATTGTTTTTTCTATTTAATTTCACTTTTCAGCAACTGCTCATCAATGCAGATGATTAAGGCTCTGTTTTTTAGGATACTAATAAAACCTGGTTTTTTTGTGTTGTGGTGGTATGTCTCTGTTTATGCATCATTGGCCTATGTGTTGGTTTATGCTAGACAGTGAAAGATACGACATGAGGGAAGACGTGACAAATGTATCTAGAAAAGGAAATTTGTTATTGATTGTAGTGGTGAATTGAATGTGTGTTGCTTGCTAAGGCTGAGGGAACTGTTTCAAGTATGACAACTGTGGGGTCAAATGGCAAACATGCCATCAACATATCTTAGACAAACTTTAAGTTTCAAGGTCACTGAAGTCACATATAAAGGTTTGCTATGGGATGGGGAAGCAGTGAGTCCATTGCTCTACCGTAGAAATGGTTTTGCCACACGAAATAACCTGATTGAAGGGCATGGGCAAAGAAGACTGGGATGTCTAGAGGAAATTTGTCTTGTAAGAGAAGAACTGTGTTGGTAATGGGAACATTCATGAACCCTCAGAATTGACTATAAATCTTCATTTATAGTCAATTGAACCCACGCTAATAAAAAAAATTCTCAATACAGCCCTTACTTAAACAAGATTTCGAGAATGCAATCAAGCTGTCGTAAATCAAAAATGTCACGGACAAATCGGCTATGTTGCTCTGCAAGTTCATAAAATTGGCTTTTCTATCTTTACAAAAAATATCAAGATTCCTACATCCAGCAAAACTGCCACATCACCCCATGAAAAAACCAGGCGTCTATGAGATTCATTGCTCTTGTGGCATTTGTTATGTAGGCCAGATGGGAAGGTCGGGAGAGATCTGCATGTCTGAGCATGTAAATAACGTCTAAAAAAAAGAAGGGAGCACAAATCAGGCTATGCATTCCACACAGCCACTACTGGCCATCAAATACTCTGGCAACAATATCAGACATGTTATCAAACATGTCTAATATTGATAACAACTGTTTCACAAGGAAACTTAAAGAAGCTGCATTAATGCTTAGGATCTCTACACAGTGTAATAAAAATCAAGGCTTGATTTTACATCAAGTGTGGTCTGCCTGTCATAAAGATATTCTCCTTTCACTAACGACAATAATGTATCCCATTATTGACTTCTTACTTGCTGCTTAGTTGAACATAGTGCATGCTTACTGAGGATATTGGTGGATGATTGACAGCTAACAGAGAGAGTGTTCGGTACCTGGATAACAAAAGAAACAAGAAGAGAGAGAGAAAATGGAAATTTGAGAACTCTGATCAGAGAATTTTGTTTTAGAAGTTTTTGAAAACTTGACAGAATGTATTAATAGGAGATTCCAAAAATGAATCTTAGCAAAGTGAATTTGTTGATTGACTGAAAAATTGACACTTTCAACGAGTGAATAGTAATAAAAGGAGGTATGGAATAAATGTTCTATTTTAGTGTTCGAAGCAGTGCTAAAATGGAAAGTTTCTTCTTATGTCTCAAAGACACCGGTGATATTGATGAATCATTTTCTTGGAACACATATTGGAATTAGAGAAATCTGAAACTGTCAAGTGTCATTAATGAAGAACTCTACTTTGATACGCTTTGTTTATAAAATAGTAATAGAAATTGTTTTTCTCTTGTGAAAAGATTTGCGATTTATGCTCCTTTTAAATTCAATTGCCTAAGGTAAGACAATATTTATACTTATTGAAAAATTGAGAATGAATGGGAAAAGATGTGCTAATTAAGGAAACACTGCATAGTCCCATGGAAGTTAAGTAGAAGGTCTATATTTTGAGAGTAGAACCGATAAAGAACTTTCAAAATGTAGAAGGAAAAGATGTGAGTTTTTTAGATGTATGGAGTGAGTTTGAGAGAAGAATGGATTTGTATAAGAGGGGTGGCCCACACTTGAATGCATTTGGTACTTGAGTCTGGAGAAATTATTAAAGTTTTGTGATAGGAGAAATGGTGATAATCTGTGCATAAGAGTGAGGATGTTAATGATAGTAATGTGCAATGTCATGGAAATGATTATGAGGAAAGAACAATCCAGTTCAAACTTATTAATTATGCACAAGGATGTCTGCATAATCATGACAGATTATGCAGACATCCACAATGACAGAATTAGAAACAGCAATTAGTAAAATTGACCCTGACAAATCACCCGGAATTGATCTTATCTTTGGACATATGATTAAAAACATGGGAAAAATAGCCAAAAACGCAGTTTTGGGCTATTCTTCTAAGAGCCTATTATGAATTGGCTCTTAGAAAATAATAAGATCAACTTCTACCAAACTGCATACAGGTGTCAATACAGTACAGAAGATCAATTATTTTATATTTGCCAATCAGTCATAGACGGCTTTCAAGAAGAACCACCAAAGAAGGCAACAGCAATATTCTTGGATCTCACAGCTGCCTGTGATCATGTCTGGAGACAAAAGTTAATAAAAATTGCATACGATACTGGAATAATGCATCAATTTGGATTTCAGATTTCATGAAAGTAAAAGTTAATGAAATTTATTCCAACATGCATCGAACTTAGACTGGAGTTCCACAAGGTTCTGTTTTAAGCTCACTCCTATTTCTCATCTATGTGAACAATATCCATCCTCACATAATAAAGACAACAAAAATAGCATGCTATTCAGATAATATAGCAATCTGGCACACAAACAGTAATCCTCAAAATCTGAAAAAGTCCTCAATACAATGGTATCTTGGTTTGCGAGCATAATTCGTTCCGGAAACGTGCTTGTAATCCAAAGCACTCGTATATCAAAGCGAATTTCCCCATAAGAAATAATGGAAACTCAAATGATTCATTCCAAAACTCAAAAATATTCATATAAAAATTATTAATACAAAATACATATCCCTTCGTATACCTTATATATGTATGTATGCCTTTTTATATTTTTATTATTTAAATCTAATATACATAAAGTAATCAAATTTATTAATTACATTACAATTACATATTACAGTAATTGTATTGGGTAGGACGACTTTCATTGTCACTAACAGAATCACTGCTATCTGTTGACTCTTTTTTCTTTTTGTGCGACTTTAACAAGGAACCTATCCAATGACACTTGCTTTTGCCTCCTTTTGAGGATTTCACGGAAATATGACATTGCATTGTCGTTAAACAGATTCATCGCTCGCACTGCCACAGCCTTACTCGAGTGGTGCTTTTCTACAAAATTTTGCAGTTTCCCACATTTTACACACCTCCCTAATCTCATTTGAAGAGAGGGATGTCTCCGTCTTTTTCTCCTCCTCCTCAGATGAGATCTCCTCCATAACCTCTTGCTGTTGCGATGCAGATCCATCAGTTCGTCGGTGGTAAACTCCTGGCAATGTTCCTCCACCAGCTCTTGAATGTTGTCCTCATTCACCTCCAGTCCCATGGTCTTCCCCAAGGACACAATTTCATCAACAACTGGCAGCTCCTGTTCATGAGCAAACCCCTCGATGCAGTCAGACCACAGTTTTCTCCAAGCAGAATTAAGGGTTCTCTTGGTGACCCCATCCCAGGCTTTATCGATGATCTTGATGCAGTTTACAATGTGGAAATGATTTTTCCAAAAGGGTAAGGTTAGTTCCTTCAGTCACCTTGAAGCATCGCTGAAATAGTGCCTTGATGTATTTTTAAAGTTCGAAATGACCTGTTGATCCATAGGCTGGAGTAATGGAGTAGTGTTGAGAGGAAGGAACTTGACCTTAATGAACTCAAATTCTTCCAGTAAGTCATCCTCAAGGCCTGGAGGATGAGCAGGAGCATTATCCATAACCAGCAAGACTTTGAGTGGCAATATTTTTTTTCTAAAAGGTATTTCTTCATTTCAGGACCGAAGACTTCGTTAATCCACTCAACGAACAAGATACGAGTGACCAAAGCCTTGCTGTTGGCCCTCCACATAACGTTTAACTGGCTCTTCTTCACCTTGCATTTCTTGAAGGCTCATGGATTCTCAGAATGATAGGGGCTTGACTTTGAAATCACCGCTTGCATTAGCACACAGCAAGAGGGTGAGATGGTCTTTCATGGGCTTGTGACCGAGCATTGCATTTTCTTCTGCTGTAATGTATGTCCTCTTTGGTATCTTTATCCAAAAAAGCCCCATCTCATCGCAATTAAAAACTTTGTAACACTCAAAACCATGAGCTTCTGGAACTCGGCAACGAACTCTGCCAAAAACAGCTGCCTTTGCATCCGAACTCGCAGCCTCTCCGTGCCTCACAACACTATGGATGTCACTTCTCCTCTTAAAGTTATCAAACCATCCCCCTGTTCGCCTTGAAGCCTTCTTCTTTTTCTGTAGATGTACCTGGCAGTTTACTTACGAGGTCGGCGACAAGGCCTTTGCCTTCTCACAGATCAAGTTCTCGGTCACAGTATCACCTGCTAGTTGCTTCTCGTTTATCCACACCAAAAGCAACTTTTCTACATCTTCCAGAATACGTGGCCATTGCTTTGATACTCTCGTGACTCCTTTTGCTACATCTAGCCCCCTTAATTCTTCTTTCTTCTTTAATACTGTGCAAATCGTTGACATAGACTTCTTATAAAATTTTGCAATGGTGGTCACTTGCATACCTTGTTCGTGCTTCCCGATGATTTCCTTCTTAACTTCCATCATGATCATCTCCTTCTTCTTACTGCCTTCCTTTTCAACCCTTTTCTTCATTGGGGCCTTGTCATAGTACAGTTAATAAAGAACAGTCACTACGTTTGGACACAAAATAAAAAAATGCTTTACGCACACACACGTGGTCACAACGCTAGCACGAATGTTGACTATATGAATGAGGTATGCCAACTGGGACCGAACATGGAAGACGATTACCCACAATCCCGAGTGGCTTGTGATCACGTGGCGCTCAGCAGACAAAGTGTATAGGTAATACTCATATTGCAAGACCTAGCTCATTTATCAAGTTAAAATTTATTAAAAATTTTTGCTCATCTTGCAAAACACTCGCAGACCAAGTTACTCACAATCCAAGGTACCACTGTAATTCAATAAAAGGCATTTAGGCACTTGAGGCATTAAAAAATGGAAAAATAAAACTCACACAGGAAATTCATGAACTACTAACAACCTTAAATTTGAAAAAGATGGGCAAAGGATCTTCTCCACTGATAGAAAAAATAGACACAATTACAACCCTCAAATCAAAATATATAATACCAAAATAGAAAAAACAGTCTCCAAAATACTTAGGCCTAACCCTAAATACGGAATTGAGATTTACAACTCATATTACAAATATATCTAATATAGCTCTTAAAAAGCTTAATATCATCAAAAGGCTTTGTTGAACAAACTGGGGATGCAAAACCAAAGACACTCAAAACTACCTATATGGCACTCATATGACCCACAATGGAATATGCCTCATCAATCTGGGCTCCAGCTTCTACTAGCTTAAAAGAAAAACTTGACAGAGTACAATCAAGAACAGCAAAAATTATCATAGGTGCAGTCTCATCCACAAATAATTTAAAAGCTCAACACGAGTGTGGGTTTCATATACTAGAAGATAGAAGAAAACTCTTCACAGTTAAATTCACCAACAGGATCACATCTCACTCAGGACTTTCGATGCCTGGACAGGAAAATCTAGACTAAAGAAATCATCTACGTTACAATATAAGCATGAAATTCGAAAACAGATTGACTTAGAGCATCTATCCATTGAAATAAGCAAAGAACCATTCTTTTCCACTATTCTACCCAAAAACACAAAGATAAACTTAAATCTCCTTGAACCTTGTTCAAAAAAGGATTTGCAGTAAGAAAATAAAAGAAAAGGACTTGACACTATACATCACTTAAATAATCCAAACCATGTCATTGCCTACACTGATGGATCATCTGATGAAGCACTCAACCAAGGAGATTCAGGGAGTTTTCTAACTCTACCTTGAGGTGAGGAAATGCCAATCAAAACAGTTGGCAAAATTGCTTCAAACTTCACTTGTGAATTAATAGCCATACAAACAGCTCTCAAATCCAGTAATAAACATTACAGAAGGAATAACCATCTACATTGACTCAAAATCTGCACTTGAAGCATTAAAAAATGGAAAAACAAAACTCACACAGGAAATTCATGAACTACTAACAACCTTAAATTTGAAAAATAAGAATTGTACACTGCAATGGATACCAACCCATGCAAATATTGAAGGCAATGAAAGAGCAGACAGACTAGCCAAAGAAGCAAGATACTTACCTAAAAAATTACACCCACTATCACTAACTGATACTAACTCTGTCGCCAAAATAAGATTGGTAAAACAAACTATCAAGAAGAAGAAAATTAATTAAAATTAATGAAAATAGAGAAATAACCACAATCATCACCAGACTATGGATGGAACATTTTAAAGGCATGAAAATTCAGCCAGATGGTAGTAGGAGCTATGAAACATGCAAAAAACTGTCTCCAGGAGTTGAACTAACACCTGTCCATATTTATTATTGTCCAGCAATTGCAGCTGCTCTACAGAAATTGAGAATAACCCTGGAGAAAAGCTCTACTCCATCAACGTTCAACAGATTGGCAAAGCAGTTCTACAGATCCATGGTCATATCTGGAAGCTCTTCAATGGACTCAACAACAACAACATCAGGAGAAAGTTATATTAATGTGAACCAGATGGTATGTAATTGTGAAATGATTCAGAGTAAATAACAAACAAAGTTATTTGATGATGTTTGTTTCACTCATTTCATAAAATAATGTGATACTAAAAACATATTACACAGAGCTGACATGCTGCAAGCAGCTGTCAAGGAGATCTGGATGATCAATAAGAGGTGACGTTCAGTGTGTTGGCCTTTGTGCAAGGGCAGTAGTTAATTTCACTATACGGCATTGTCTACAGTGGAATGCCACTGATCTGTCAAAAGGGTGTCCATATGATGTACAATTTTGTGTCTCAAATCTGCCAGATGAAGAACTTTGCCCAAATACACCATGCTTTTTGGGCGATCCCAATGCCAGAAGTCACAGGGGTTAAGGGTGGTGAATGCAGTGGTCATCTCATGGCATATGAGTGAATGATTAATTACTCTGTCAAATGGTGATAAAATAATTGTTGAACCTGATGTCCTATGTGGGGAGATGCTCTGTCATACATCAGCACCTTCTTTCAGGCACTCTCTTTGCTGCACTTGATGGATGATGAAACCGCTCAACATGTCCCTGTAATGCTAAGCTGTGACCATGCAGGTCACACATCTGGTTCGAAGAATTTTACCAAAGAAAAATGACACGATAATGAACTTGACCATACATCTTATCCATGCTGTGACTTTTAGTGAATTTAAGAGAACTCGTTGAAATGCACAGGGTGTTTTGAGTGTATACTGTTCCACAAACATGAAAATGCATTTCATCACTCAATAGGATGTTCCAAGGCCAATCCTCATCAACCTCCAGGCATGTCAGAATGTCAATGCAAACATTTCTTGGAAGCTAGCATCTCCTGTTTGCAGCTCTTGGCTGTGCTAAGTTTATATGGGTGGCATTGCAATGCTTTATGCATAGTTCTCCATACCATTGTGTATGGCAAATTTAATTGTCTTGCTATGACCCATGCACTGCATGAACCTACAGTATTCTCATTTGACTGCTCAACCACTGTAGTTGCAACATCTTCAGTCATTTGTGGAATTTCAGATTTATACTATTCTCCTGGTTGGGCTGTCAAATTGCCTTAATCTTCAAATCATCACCCCCATGCATTACATTGCATTTGGTTCCATTGGGCCTTTTCACAAAGTCTTTAGGTGTCTACTTGTGAAGTACTGCCTCAGCATTTTTTCCATTCCTACAGAAACACTTCACAAGCAAGTGAGTCTCACTTTGCCTAAAAAATGACTCATTGTGCAAGTCAAATAACTGTAGTATCAATCTTGCTCCTTTGTTTATATCTTTTCTGACACATGGCTCCATATTTCCCTATCAGTCATTTTTTGAACTCTTTTTTTTTTTTTTATTGTCAAAATCTTTTACCCATGATCTGGTTAGGATAACCACCAAGTTTGAGGCTATTTTGTCTACTGGTTCTCTCTTCTAATTCCTCTGAATAGGGGTAATTTAATTCGAAACACCTAGTGTGTGTATTAATCAAAAATGTCTGGAACAATTAGAAATTATTTTAAAAAAATAGCATCAGTCTCTTTTGTATAACTGCATAACAGTTGTCACCTTCTTTAGTTCTTACTGTTTTGTTTACTAGTTTATTTATTTACATCTGAAGTAATGCTGTGCAATTGGGAGGAAACATCGTGTTACTAAGTAAGTAAATGTTAACAACTTATTCCAGTGTTCTGCCTTATAAACTTTAATCGAATGTATTTATCGGTGTGTTAGGTTATTTTTGATTCATGATCTGAACATGACTGTGCATTGACTTCAAAAACAAAATGTTGGGAATTCTGGAGAATGAAGCTCAAGCTGTAAATTTAAATAACTACTGTAAACAATTATATGTGCAATAGATACAATTTCTTATGTTATATTATTCTCCTTATCTTTCTCTGGAAATGTGGCAAATCATATTCTCTATAGATTTGCATCTATTAGTAAAGATTAATTTCTACTATTCTAATATATCTAACTTGTAAATTCTTATGAAATACATATTTAGCCCACCCATGATATCAATGCACTATCAGTTTACAAAAAAATAAATAAATAAAAAATAATTATAATAAAAAATTAACTATTTGACCATTCTAAAGATTACACAATATGAGTTCAAAGAGAGAAAAAAAAATTCTCTTACTCTTTCATTAATATGACTTCTCAAAATAATTGTTCTTGAGATAATATACAAAAGAACATAGGATTCAGCTGATTGTTCTGTAGATTCATTTTAACTATATGGAAAGTTTAACTTCCTTTGCAGTTGTAATTTCAGTAGCTTCCTCTCTGTTTGTTTCAAAATTGGAATGCAATGCAAAATAAATATAACTATAAAAATGGAATAAAACTCGTGTTAAAACTTATTAATTGTAGAATTTTTGCCTAAGTGTCATAGGCATTTTCAGTACAGGATTATACAGGGCATCCCAAAATTCACGCAAGATTTAAATTTATCGCCATTTGTGCGGTAAAGTGTTGCCAACGAGGAAAAAAAAAGAGCGTGACAGTTCAGGGTTATTAAAAATGACCACACACAGCGAAGAGAGTTCGTTGAATGGATTATGGAACAACAACAAGTGGATGCTTATTTTTCGAACAAAATCATCTTCAAGCGATGAGGCTCATTTTCATCTTGATGGCTTCGTTAATCGACAAAATTGTCGCATTTGGGGTTCATAAAATCCATGAGTGATTGTTGAGAAACAAATGCATCCACAGCGTGTCACTGTTTGGTGCGGATTTTGGGCTGGAGGCATCATCGGTCCATTCTTCTTCGAAAATGAGGCTGGTAAGGCAATAACAGTTAATGGTGCTCGCTATCGCGACATGTTAACCCAGTTTTTTGTGCCTAAATTGCAATATATGGATGTGGACGACATGTGGTTTCAACAAGACGGTGCCACCTGCCATACAGCCCAAGAAACAATCAGTTACTGCATGAGTCATTTCCTGGTCGTGTAATTTCCCGTTTTGGTGATCAGAATTGGTCACCCAGATCATGTGACGTAACGGCGTTGGACTTTTTTCTTTGGGATTTTTTGAAGTCTAAGGTTTATGCCAACAAGCCCACGACCACCCACGCCTTGAAGGAGGAAATTGAACGCTGTATCAACGGAATTCAGCCACATTTATGCAAAACGGTCATGGAAAATTTCGACAAAAGAGTGCGTATGTGCCAGCAAAGCCGTGGAGGCCATTTACCCGATATGCTATTCCATGCATAACCCTATACTGTATGCTTTATGAATCAATAAGAAATTACAATTTTTAATTAAAAACCTGTGTTTTCTATCAAAATTACTTCTTGCGTGAATTTTGGGACACCCTGTAGAAGAGTAATCAAACAATAACAGATAATTCTAAAATGTGCCACCTTAGTAGCCAATGTAATGATTAAAAAGGTTTAATTTCCTAACTTAAAAAATTAAATAATAAATTAAAAAAATTAAAAAAAAAATGTGTGTGTGTGTGCACGCACGTACAAAAATAAAGTTAGGTAAGATTAGCAGATTTAAAACTTACTATTTCCCATAAAGGGGGATAGACATAGTGCATCAGATCTGTTTGAGTTTGGATCCAATGGAGTAGTTTCACGTTTCTTTATTAACACCTATGATGCAGTGATAGCATAACTATTGTACAATTATGGTATCACTGCCTCTAACAATGCAGAAGAAATAACTAGCATTCTTATCCCTTATGTACAAGGCATTTCTGAATGCATAGCAAAAGTTTTAAAATATTTTTGTTGCCATTTCATCTCATCAGAAAAAACTAAAAATCTCCACCTTTCTCACTTTGCCTAAGGACAAGCTTCCACCTCTAGATTTTTTAGGTGTCTACCAGATTGCTTGCTGTTGCAGCTTATGTGCCTTTATTCATCTAGAAGAACACAAGTCTTATATGAAATATCATTAAATTTCATGCAATTAAATATTATTCTAGACTTGCTGATTATGCTTTCTGCTAAACATAGAGTTCAGTGGAACAAGACAACAGTCCTTCATAAAAAGTTGTTTCCTAATAGAAAGTATTTATAAAGAAACTTGGGGAAACTACTCCATTTTCCTAACTTAAACAAATCCGATGATCTATGTCTAACCCCTTTATGGGTGATAGTACTTTAAATCCGCTAATCTTTCCTAACTTATTTTTGTGTGTGTTTAATTTGTTTAATATTTTGTTTTTATTATTTCTTTAATTTAAGAAAGAATATTAATTGTTTTAGTTATCTTACATTAGCTACTAAGGTGGCACTTAGTACTGTAGAATTTTTGCCTAAGTGTCATAGACATCTTCAGTACAGGGTAATTGAACAGTAATCAAACAATAATCCTGTACTGAAGATGTCCATGACACTTATTCAAAAATTTTACAATAAATAAATTTTGTCTCAACTATCTGATGAGGATGATCTACAGTTGAAGAAGGAAAGAAGAAAGCAGCAGCTGTACTTTTGTCCAGTGCTTTTTCTCTGTGGTTGAGTTATTTTATAATAAATGAATTTAATGCATCAGTTTTGCCAACCATGGTCTTTTGACCTTTTAGAAAAAGTAGTACACCCATAATATTCAACATAGAACAAAAGTAACAACAGGTCAAATTGTTTTCTTTAAGGTTACCATATGCTGTCATCAGCATTCATAGGAAGAATTTATGAAGACAAAACACGTTGGAATAATTACTTTACTTATTATTAAGAAAATAATGTTCAATGTTTCGACCCCTGTATTGAGGTCATCATCAGAAAAACATACATATGTACAGGCACAAGCTATATGACACTACACAAAAGTAAGATGAATCTAAATGCTTTGTTGTTTATCCCAGCCTGATCTCTGGTAGAGAAAAAAACTTTAAATAAAAATATTACTAAATATGATATATATAAAATTAAAAAATAACTTCACAAAATAAAATAAACTTTTTATACATATCAGTATAATAATATACAAATGATGGTTGGGGGGGGGGGGGGGTGTTTTATAGCAGAACTACATTAAAGAATTTCTAAAATCCTCTCATATTAAGGTTTTCTTCTGTTTGAGATTGTTCTGGATGCTATATGGATTGAAGATAAGTCCTCCAGATTCTTGGAATTATTAATCCATCATTCTTGTTTAGTTTGGATGATGTTTCAGCATTTCACAGGCTTCTTTGGACTTTTTTTCAAACCATATTTTGGTGTGGTGGTAAGGACTCGTGCCTTTCCAGTTAATTCTGTGACATGTTTGAAGTGTGTGGTCTGACAGGCCTGTTTTACCCTTTACCATAGTGGAAGAATTTAATGTGGTGTTTGTGTTCGTCTTTTTTGATTGGGATGGTGCACCCTGTTTTCCCTATGTAAGGTAGGTTGCAGTTGCACTAAATTTTGTAAACCCTTGGGTGGACAAGGCATGAAAGAGGATCTTTGGATGAGCTGTGTAAATTTCTTAATTTTTGCAGTTTGAAGGCTGCCTTAATATTGTATGTATGTAGTGTTCTATCTATTTTTTCTGATATTCCCCCAATTGTATGGTATGGTGGAGGATCTTGTGAATTGTTTTTTATCGTAGCCATTTTTTACAAACCATTTGGTTAATAATTTCATAATCTTTGTTCACTGCCTATTCATTGGATCATATCATTATGGCTATGTGTTTGAGGATGCTGATCACCCCTTGTTTTTGTGTTGGTGATGGTATGAATTTTTATGTATTTATTGGCCTGTGTGTGTGTGTAGGTTTGTGGTAGACCATGCAGGAGAGGCAGCCTGAGGGAAAACATGACAAGTATGTCTTCCTTTTCTAGACATCCCATCCATCTTCCCATGTTGACATAATTAGTGTTACTGAAACAATGAAGATGAAAGCAGGTGAGATTCTTCTAAGTAATAACAACTACAAGATATTATATATTCAGGCAGTGATGATCAGGAAAAGGAAGGAGTACTTCTAGTCTTCATCAGCAAATAATGAATATTCTCTTGAATGGCAGGCAGTATCAAGTAAAGTGATGTGAACAAGCATCATAATGGAAAATTAGACAATGAGACTTATTTGTGTCTATGGTCCAACAGAAAGCTCTGCTAAGGAAGATGTGGAGGAATTTTTCGGGTTATTAGAGAAGGCAGCTGATATAGAGAAAAAGGAAGGTCCTTGTTGGAGATCTAAACAGCAGAGTAGGAAATGAATACCAGACATACAGAAACGTGGAGGGAAAATTTGGAGAAAAGCAGCAAAGTTAATAATAATAATGATAAGTAATTATGATTTCTGTTCAGGACATGGAGTAGCTATCACTAACACCATGTTCTAACATATAGATATGCACAAATTTACATGCAGCGAAGATACAAGAAGTGAGAAAGTCTCATTAACTATGTTATTGTGGTTAGCGATATCCTCATGATAGTTTAGGACATGAAGAATACATGAAATTTAAAATAGAAAGTGAACACCATTTAATTTTGAACAGAATAAAACTAAATATCATTTTGAAAAAAAAAATTATATAAGAATGTTTACAAAAAAAAGGATCAAAGTTAAGCAGCTTTCAAAGGTGAGCTGCAGACTTAAGTATAAAAATATTATTGAAAGAAAAATGAAGGAGTTTGAAAACAAAAATCAAACATTTGAAAGCCTCAATATAAGACTTGGAAGAAAACATTGATTCAGCAAGATGTGATGATGTCTCCAAAAATCAGAGCTCCCGCGGTCGATGCAAGAAGTGAAAAAGACATTCGTGGAAAAGAAGAAAACATATCAAATGTTCCTAACAAATAAATAAGCAAGCTCATACAGCTTGGTATTTTTGTTTCTTACTCTAGATATCATGCCTTTCTCAGATGATTAAATTGAAAAGTAAAAGATAATCTGATATATTAGATTTGACTACAGAGCAGGAAATTATGACCAACAGAACAGTATACTGAGTTGAGTGGAATGGGATCGGTTGCAGGATGGAAAGAATATCGACAGTGCATGGGAAGCATTTTAACAATACTTAAATGATGCGATATCAGAATGCGTCTCGAGAGTTTGAAGAATAAATAGGGTAGGAGTCAAATGATGTGTAATCTTATTAAGCAAGAGATTCAAAAGAAAAGTATGATGTGGAAGGAATACCGTGTGCACAAGGATGACGTTCATTATGAACGTTATAAGCAGCATGCTAGAATAGTTACAACTGTTGTACGGAAAGCAAAGTCTGAATTTGAGAAGACACTGGCTCTGTGTGCTAAAGACAACCCACAAGAATTCTATCGATATGCTGCAAGTAAAAGAAAGAATAACTCTTCTAAATGCAGATGTTGTGAGGGTTACAGATGCAGAAGAGGTTGTTCAGCTAATGAATGCCCATTTTGTTAAAAGCTATCAACCTGGTGTACACAATATTGAGCTCATTGCTACCTCTTCACTAGATGAAGAAACTCAGTTGTATGAGGATTAGGTATTAGAGCTGTAGCACAATCAGATTAAGAATTCAGCAATAAGGACTAATGGGATATCAGCATATGTTCTAAAAGAGTGTTCAGCTGAACTAACTATTCCTTTGACCAGGCTGTTTAGAAATGTATGGTAATTCCATTGAACAAGGTTGGTGCAAAGTATTCAACTATGTATTCAACTGTTGACCAATTAGTAGGCTCAGGAGTGGTGGTGAAGATTTTGGAAAAATTGGTTAGGGCTTGCATTCAGAAATGGGTTGACACTGAATCTCTACTTTGCAATGAACAACATGGGTTTACTAAGGGAAGGTCATGTTTTAGCAACTTGCTCACATTCTATAACAATGTTACCATTGAACAAGACGAGGGGAATGGATACACCACGATACTTTGGGATTTTGCTAAGGCTTTTGACAGAATACAGCATGGTAGACTATTGCACAAATTTGAGAAAATGGGTTTGGGTTATAGAATATTAGCATGGATAAGAGGATGGCTGACTGACAGATATCAAAAAGTGGTATATCAGGAATGTGAGTCTGCAAGATTTGAGGTAACAAGTGGTGTACCACAAGGATTAGTGCTTGGTCCACTGTTATTCAATCTGTATATTAACCTCCCAACCGGCCGGTGTGGATGAAATATTCAACACTCCCTAGCTTTTTTCATGGATCAAAACTTCGTCGGCATTCTACCTTTTATCATGCCATTACCTTCCTCTGCCGTTAGTCTCGTTACGGCTATTCTATAGCCATTAGTGGATTAACTGTTGCTGAGTGACCTTTGTGTCCCTTCCCCCATGTCTTTACGTCTATTGTGTTGCTTAGAATTTCATTTACTGTCCTAAGTTATTTGACCTTTCTTGCCTCTAAAATGATTTATTGTGTCTCTTCCCAAAAATTGAAACGAATTTCACATATGCGAAAAAAATCAATCCTGAAATGACCACTGATCAGCTTTTGCAATGAATCTATTTAGTGATAGTAAATTTGGTGCATTTTATTCTACAAATCAGTGCACTGGAAGAGTTGCACTGATTGTTCTTTCACTTTACGTATAATAATTGAATAATTTTTTTTCGAATTTTAGAATTTTCAAATGTTTGCTTTGAAAATCTTATGTCAAATATTTATATTTTTAAACAATATTTATTGAAATAAATATGTCCTTTTTCTTTCGGTTCTAGCGAAATTGCATTATATGGATCATCACATTTCAGATTTAGAAACGATTTTTTGTTATTCATAACGACAAAATAAAAAAAAAAATGTTAAAATGCTAAATTGCATTACTCGGTTTCCAATCGTTTCTTTTTGGTATCAAAAATTTATATCCAATGATATTTTAGCAGTGATTCTTCGCCTTCGTCATTTATTTATTTATTTGTATTATGCATATTACGATAATATCTAGTGCATAACCTTGTAGATATGTTGAAAATATAATGTGAAAAATATCATATACAGAATGATTCAAAATTCATTCTTTTTCATTTTGAAGATTTTCTAATGCTTCCCCCCCCCCTCCTTATCTTCTCCTAGAACTCACAGGTTTGAAAGCTTTTCTAGACAGCATTCAAAATCAAATACTTCATTTTACCATTTTGACAATAGATATACGGCAATCAGATTGTATTGTGAAGCTCCTAATTCTGTTCTATTTATTTGCAATCTAAAACCAGCTGTTCTACTGTCCGCTGAAATTATGTGAAATTTTAGAAATAATATGCTATATTTTCACCATGCAAAATTGTTTATATGCATACCACACAAAAGAAAGTTCAGTAGTATTATTTGTGTTTGTTTTTCTTTAAAAAAAATCTAAGTATTACTTCTGCTGCTGCTGAAAGCTATTTCTGAAATAATCTACGTCTTCTAAATACTTGGTAATATCCTCTTAGCTGGAGGAAAAGTTGAAGGCTTATTACTCTCAGTGCTATTGAAAAGAAAGGGGAGAACACTAAAGTGCCTCAGGCTGTAGTGCAGAATATGTGAAGAATGTCTTGTTTCCTTTTCGATTGTTGATTACCTATATCCTAACAGAAATACTGATATTTCATTTACATGCTTATACATTATTTATGCCAAAATAATTGCTTAATTTATAATGATCAGTTTTACTTTTATTATCAAAAATTAGAAATTAAATCATACAATTATCTTGAAAAAGAGGATTTGAATTATTTTCAAAGAAAAGGTGCATATGCATTTCATAATCTTTTTTTGGAGGGGGGGGGGGTAATAGACCTAATCAATCTGAGGATATTTCAGATAATTTATTTCATAAATCGTTCGCAAGACAGCTGTTACAAACGTAAATCACTTGAGGAACATACTCATTCATTTTAGTGTAAAATAGTAGCAAAGGTTCAATTACTTTAGATATCTAATCTAGAAGAAAATGTTATGTCTGCTGAGATTAGAATCTTACGTGAATAATTTTTCTGACATGATTTCTCTATTCCTTATAATGTAACCAATTTCCAGATTTTTTTCCCTCCTGCAGGCTATATGCAGTGATTTCTTCTTTGTACTACAAGAAAAAAAATCAGATAACAGGAGAAAAATATGTAGTATTTTCTTTTCCACTGGCTGAATTTACAATGTTCTTTCTTTGTGTTTTGAAGGGAAAGTGCAAATGACTTTTTTCTTACTATTTTTGCTATTATAACACCTCATATAATTATAAGAGTGACATTTTACCGTTTTTCTCCCACACGAGAAACAGAAATAAGGTAGTAATAATATTGTTGATTCTGCCAAACTTCATTGTAGCAGAAATTTTTATTACAAAACTTTGTAATATATATATATATATATATATATATTCATTTTTCTAAATTAACTGACTTAAACCCGAGAATTATAACACAATGACATTTATTTGAAAAAACGCAACATGTTTCGTCAAGAATGACTTCTTCAGGCGATAAGAACATAGAAAGATAATAAAAGACACTTAAATTAACATTGACACACTCTAAAGCTATACAATTATAAAGCCATAATATTCGACTGTAAATTACAGTTATTATGAGCTTGAACTACAGTCCGAGTTAAAGTTCTATTGTTGTACACCTGTGCGTGTGTGGAATCACGCGATCTCCAGTATCTA
The DNA here is from genome assembly GCF_054136105.1 of Typopeltis vanoorti. Classification (NCBI taxonomy): domain Eukaryota; kingdom Metazoa; phylum Arthropoda; class Arachnida; order Uropygi; family Thelyphonidae; genus Typopeltis; species Typopeltis vanoorti. Next base: position 135,808,718 of record NC_143549.1, read on the forward strand.
ATAGTAGAGTTGAAAGAGTGCCAAATTATAGCTAAGATTATTATTCAAATGAAAAGGGTCTAAGGTGATTTCCCTTGACTCGACAATGCGGCGCTCTATTTCATCATGGCTGATGTGTAGGTTTGAAGTCAATGTCCAATTTATTTCATGTTGGTGTCCTTCGTTGTTCGTGTTTATTGAAAGCAGGACATGGCCCGACAGAGCAGTTGCTCTGGTTCTCTTATAAGCAATGTCTCTCTGATGCTCTTCGAGACGTAGTAAGATAGATTTCTCTGTCTGCCCATAGTAAGGCTTTCCGCATTCACAAGTGACCTTGTATACACCTGGGAATTGTAGAAGGTTGTGAGGTTGTTTATAGTTGTTGAAGCGTGATATTATTTAATAGTACGTTTCATATATATATATATATATATATATATCCGAAATAAGAAATTTGGAACCCATATCACATCAATGTTGAGTGTTGGCAAGGTGAAAATGTTCCCGTTATTATTTATATATTTCATTTATTAACTAGGGGGCTATGCCCAACCCCCCGTGTTCCGGTATGGTAGACCAGTTCTTCTTCAATTGTGATAACTCGAAAGGGGGTTCCGCCCCTGTATTCTGATGACTCAAATTTTGAAGACTCGACACTCAGGGTAGCCCCTGAGTTTCAAAACGTTTCGATAAACATGACATAAAAAAGGCTTATCATTTTATATATATATATAGGGTAGATTTTATTTCATTATTATTTATTGTTTTGATGAAATGCTTTACCTGGAATACTCTTTCAAGTTTCTCTGTGTCATAAAAATAACTTAAAAATTAGCCTTCAAGATGAAACAGAAACAGTGCATTCGGGTATCCCTCTATCAATATTTGTAGTCCTGAAAAGGACTGTTTTGATGGCCTTGAAAACAAACATTTTTTATTTCATGCTGTTCAGAATTTAAAATTCTTGAACAGCATGGAACACCTTGAAGCAAGGGTAAACACACAAAGCAGTTTTACACTCAGGGCACCAGATTTTTTGTTTCCTTTCTGATATTTTTTTTATTACATACATAATATTTGCGTGCAGGTTTTTTTTTTTTTAGCCGTTGGTGGTAGATTTTCGGGATAATGGTTGGAGTTAGCAGCGTTCAACCTCAGATGTCTGGCAGAATTTCCTGTTTTTCTGCTTGCTGAAGAAGGTGCATGTTCATGCAGCAATGCTTTCGCAATTTCTATTCTGTATTCTAGATATGTTATGGTAGACAAACATTTTTTCTTGAACAGGAGGAAACTGTTCCAAATAACAAAATCCAAACACTTCAAAATTCAAATAACATGTCCAAACACTTTTTTGTAATATTTTTTATGCTGTTTCCTCATTACAGAGTAGAATGATAGCTGTTGATCGCACCTGTCGACTCAACCCATAGTGTCGTTGTATGCACACACAGCAATGGGTTTTTCTTTCTTCAAACCATGCTTCTCCACGGATTCTGTTGATGGATTGTACAGGAAGATAGCAGAAAAACATCTTTTTTTGGCTTTCCAACGTAGTGTAAAGACTTTCCCTCGCTGATAAGTTCGGATTTCCCCCTTCGATAGCTTTCCTGAAGCCAGATCTGGAGGCATATCTCACCTTTTTACATTTACAGTACCATAACATCTGTACGATGCTGTAAAAGCAAATCAGCGAGTTCAGGACACATATATAGTAATTATCCATTATAATGCAGTAACCTTTCCCCAGTAAAGGGTCTAGTAACTGCATTACTGCATGCATCGACAAGGGGAGATCCGAATATTTATCGTGCTTGATTACAGTTTGCTTTCCCGTATAAAGTTTGAAATCCCAAAGATATCCACTTTCCGATTTGCAAAGCATAAAAAATTTTACTCCATACTTCACTTTCTTTTTGGGAATATACTGCTTACATTTCAGTCCACCTTTGAATGGCATAAGGCTTTCATCGATACTCAAGTCTCTCAGGAATGTAGAGTGATCTACATTTTTGACGGATTTTCATCAGAAAATCATAAATTTTGTTGAGGACTGGGCAAGGATGTGTTGCCTGATCGTATTCCTCATTATTCTGAAAATGCAAATACTTCATGATGAGACTGAATTGTTTTTCAGTCATAACATCACGAAACATTGGTGTGTTCAGAATCCAGTCTGTAGACCAATACATTTCGAGAGTGGGCTTTCGAAATGTATTTCGAAACTTCGGGTTTTCCACTTTCTTTATTCTGATATTGCATTTGAAGGATGACAGTGATTTTAAATATTAATTTCACCTATATCCGAATATCACATAATTTCCTGATTTATAATAATCAGGAAATATGTATATTGTCTGATTTATAATTTGCTAATTTATAATAATCACCACATAGTTTCAGTATCAAAAAATTAAAGTTATGTGGAACAATTACTAGAGAAAAATAACGAATTAAATAAAAACTGTACCTATGTTTCATAACAGTTTTCGGGTGTGTGATAGTAATGCAACGGGGGGGGGGGGTTAAACTATCAGAGGCGAAATAAAGTTCAATTCTATTGTAAAAATATGGAAATGAAATTTCACATTTGATATACATATTTTGAATGATAAAAATAAGCAAATGTATCGCTTACTTTAAAAATTGGAGAATAAAATATCTGAATTATGCAGAAAATATAAATTTAAATCATAACTGTTAATTTCATTTTGTAATGACCAGTTATACAAGGAAACCAAGAAAGTGAAAGTACAGATTACTATACAACATGAAGAAAAAATTTAGTAATATGATTAAAGAATTTCATGTTATTCTCTATAAAGCAAAGTTGCTCAAGCGTGTCCTAAAGGAAATCTGTTAAGTATTATTCGATTTCGATGGTTTTGTACAAAAATAAAATTAATATAATCTAGAACGTCAGCAGCCGGTTTTCTTTTCTTTTTTTAAAAGAATATTTCAAATAATTATCGTGAATTAATTTCTTTGAGAACAAAGAAAAATCTTTTGTCTAGTAAGCGATTAGAAAAAAATTAGCGCAAAAAAAATAAAAAATTAAATTCGTTCTCCAAGGTAAGGCAATATTTAAGTGAAGAAATTATGCAAGACCTTTATTTTGTCCAGAAATTAAAATTGAATTGTACAATAAAAAGAGAAAACAAAAATATAAATAATTTCTCTATTTTTAGTCTATCATATATAACTAAAATCCAGTTCACCAGCATGGAACAAGAAAGTCCGTTTCTTGTTATACGCAACTGAGAGGCATCTACGAACGGGAGATAATCCGATTAACCGTTCTCTTCAGCGTGAGGGTTTATCACACCTTCTAATGGACATGACAGTCAAATTGCACTTCTTATCCAGGTTCTTTAAACAGGTGGGCTGAATCATATCCAGATTTAGTTGGACGTCTATAGACGTCCTAGCCGGTATAGGGAGGTTAATGATATTGGGTAGGATTTGACAAGTGACATATAGCTATTTGCTGATGATGCAAAGATAGGTAGGGTAATCAGGAATGCTGCTGATATGCAGTACTTGCAGAATGATTTGAATAGGCTGGAATTATGGGCATGGGAGAATGGGTGTCAGCTCAATGTCAATAAATGTAAGTCATTCACTTCGGTGTGATTAGATGTCCAATGTCGTATTATATTGGTGGGGTTATGCTAGAAGAAACTGATGAGGCTAGGGATCTTAGAGTGTTAGTAGATAGGAAGTTGAAGTTCAGGGGCCATGTGGCAAAGATTGCAAACACAACTCAAAAGATATTTGCAATGCTGAAATGAACATTCACATGTAAAGATAAGGATGTCATTTTGCCTCTTTATAAGGCCTTGATAAGACCTCACTTGGACTATTGAGCTCAGGTCTGGTCTCCTGCTTTCCATTGTGATTCTAATATATTGGAGAGAGTACAAAGGAGAGTGTTAAAAATGATATCAGGATTGTGGAATACTGATTATGAAGACAGATTGAGAATTTGTAGACTGCAAACAGGAGAAAGAGGGGTGATATGATTGAGACTTACAAACTTCTGAAAGGGTCATAGAGTATTTCAATTGATGGAATTTTTCGATATATGGAGGGTAGGGGAAGGACAAGAGGACATCCTTGGAAGCTGAGAATGGAGACTGCTAAGAAGGGGTGAGGGTTAGATTTTTCTCTCAGAGGGTGGTGCGTGATTGGAATGGATTGCCATTGGATGTTGTGAGTGCAAGCAGTATGAATGAATTCAAGAATAAGTAATAGCTGGTGTATGTGTATAGTATGTGGCTTCCCTCGATGAATTTCTGACTACATGGAGGTCTCTCTTAATAATAATATATCATTTAAAGTCACATACAGTTGACTGGGATTGAGTTATAAGATTTTTGAATTTATTTGATCAGCGTAAACTTCTGATGTAAGATTCTGAGCAGATATACTTGTAAAGAATTTTTAGAGCATTTTCATCTCTACGTTAATGTAGTTGCTTGTCATTTGCATGAGCTAATATTATGATAGCATTGACCATTCTATAATTTTCATTGATGGAAAGATAGTAAATCAGTATTTTAAATTTATTGCTTTCTTTTATTTTACTTCCTTTTCTTACAGGGTACAGTAGAGATTTGGGATCAGGTTGAAGTATTAACTTGGCTTTCTAGAACAGCTGGGTATATTGATATGAAGAGGATTGCTATTCATGGCTGGTCTTATGGTATGAATACTTTTAAGGAAAATTTAGTTTTCCCAGAGAATTATTTTTTTTTGCCCTCATTTTTTTGGTAGAGTATATATATATATCTTTTATATCTCTATAAAATGAGAAGACTAATCTTATGAACAGAATTAAAGATTCTGGGCATGCTGCTAATTCTTTTCCACAGAACACTGATCTCCTTGCCATTTGAACATCAATTGCATCAAAACACTGTCCTTTCTCGTGAGAGAGGCATTTCAGTTCACTTCATCTTTTATAATTCTCAGATCTCCTGATGAGGTAATATTCCTCTTCTTGAGCCGACTTACCCATCTGGCACAGAAACTAATATTCTTATCTTTTCACAGTGCTCCTGTTCACTTGTGCTACTCCCAACACTGTATAAATCTCACATTTACTCAGTCTTAAAGCCTATTTTCACATTTGGGTGGTGCATCAAAGTCATCCCTAAACATAATTGGTGTTATCCAGAAGGCAGCGATCAGCTTAATATATCTCACACAAGTGCTCTCCACTTGCTTGCTGACAGACATTTTGCTTCTGCTTTTTTGCCTCTTCCGTAGTTATTTTCATTGGTGCCATTCCATTGAAATGGCCATTGTCATCCTTTCATCATACTAAAGTTCAACTTCAAATTTACTTCAAAATCACCTTCTCATCCTCCTCTTTCATTCATTCTGCCTCTGTTGGAAAAATCTTCACACTTTTTTTGCCAAGTACTGCAACTTCCTGCTATTCAATGAACATGCGCATAGGCGCTCTCTTTTTCCTTCTCTTTCATCCATTATTGTTCTACTCCACATTTTACGATCTCTTATGGGTATAAATAAATAAAAATTGTGTGTGTGTGTGTGTATACATTGTATTTTTTTTTTTTTTTTTTTTTTTTTTTTTTTTTTTGTTGTTGTTGTTGTTGTTGTTTTCCCTCTATCCCCATGGCCATGATATTTTTCAGCTACATAATATAAGAATCTGTTTGTAGAGCGGAATATTTTATTTTGCATTCTGCTCCTAATACAATTAGATCGCAGGTATATTTATTCTATTTTTCTTACGTTTTCAGTTAGTATCCCTTTCCTCTTATTCTACTTAATTCTGACTCAACTAATTTTGTTTTTTGTGTATAGTACTATTTAGGTTTTGTTATGATCAACAAATGTGTTTAGTTTTCACTGCTTGTCTGGTCAAAAAAAAAAAAAAGAAAAGAGACTTTAAGAATAAGTCTAGTATTTTAAGTCTCATTTCAATCTTTATTATTTCCTTTCTCTGGTAACTTATATACTGTTACATATATATATCAAGCCTGCATAACTTGTCTTTGAGGGCCAAACCCAACTTGGACCACCTGACCAAGGGCCAGATCACTTCAGACCTTGAATCTTAACAGCTAAACTTAATTAAATTTGATAGTAGGTCTACAGTAAATGCTAATTAATATGCATATTTAAATTTTATAGAGTTACAATTAAAAGTATAATCAAAATTATTTACAAACAGATATAGCTGCAAAATTTCTCAATAAAAACCACTTAAACATAAACACAAAGTTTACTAATAATTTCACTGAGAATATCACACTTATTATCGGTGAAATATCAGTGACTGAATGTCACAATGTGACACATTGCATTTCTTTGTTGCCACTATCTTATCAAAGTTTGGTGTGATGTTTGAAGTGGCTGTTCTTAATATGCCTCTAAAATGATATCACTTAAAGGTGAACGCTGTTTGGTTTTGTTCAAGTTCATGAACGAAAATGTTTGTTCACAAGTATATGTGCTCCCAAACATATACAAAATACCTGATAGGTAGTATCCAACAAACTTTTAAATTTATCCTGATCCAGAATAGAATAAAACTCTTCTAAAGTACTCTCCCTATGCTTGACCCGATAGTTTTCAGAACACTGGAGATCAATAACTTCCATCTGGAGTTCGACAGGTAGATTTCCTGCTTCGACAGAAAATGGATCCTCAATCACTTTTATGCGGACTTCGTCTTCATTACTCAATGGCATTCTTTACTGAAACTCCTCACTTAGAAGTGATATGTGCTTCTTATATTTTCCACCCACCATTGAATGATATTTTGATGGAATATTCTGTCGACAAGTTAAGAAATGTGACATATTTCCCCTTAGCAAGTTGATTTTCAAATAAACTTAAATTTCATTTTGAATACCTTTATAAGAGACATTAACTGAAAAACAAACTTAATTTTTCCTTGAAGCTGTAAGTTAAGGTCATTCAAGTGACCCAAAATGTCACACAAGAAAAATAAATCTTGATTCCATTCTTCATCCATTATTTCTGGGAATTTTTCCATATCTTCTTGAGATTCCAAAAATTCAACTAATTCATTTTTTAGAGCGACAAAGCATGACAAAACTTTACCATGGCTCAACCAACGTACATCAGTGTGGTATGGTAGATCCCCGTACTCTGCATCATTTTCTTCTAGAAACGCCTGAAACATTCTGTGTTTCAAACCCCGAGCTCGAATATAGTTGACCAGAGCAAATACTACTTTAATCACGTGATCAAACTGCAAAATCTTTGAACATAATATCTGCTGATGAATTAGGCAGTGAAATTTTGTCAATGGTTTACCTGCATACTGTTCAATAAATGTTACAGCAGCACCACCAACATTTTTTCCACATATAGATGTGACACCATCAGTGCAAACTGCTACTGAATTCTTGAAATTTAAGGATAGTTTGTCGATTACACACATCTTTACATTTTCTGCGATCTCCTTTCCTGTTGTTCTTCCTTTCATTGAACACAAACTAGCAAGCTTCTCTGTCACCTCAAAATTCTTATTAACGCCTATTACATATATTAAAATTAAAAGAAAAAGAGATTCCATGCTCATGCAAATTGTCTTACTTTGGACAGACAGGTAGGTCTGTTCAGAAATGAATCTCGGAACATCAAGACCACATTTCACTTTTTAAACCGCAGAAATCTGGCCTCTCTCAACACGGAATTGAAAATCCAAACCATAGGATCCATTGGGAAAAGTCTAAACTTTTACATAGATCTTTATATAAACATGAACGTTTATACAAAGAAAGTTCTGAAGCTCCACTACATAGACCAAACCAGATATATATAAATAAATAAAAAAGATTTATATATATATACAGGGTGTTCGGGATAAATTTGACATATTTATAATTAATTATATTTTTCCGTAAGTTACATGTATTAACACACACTTCTCTTCATTTAAAAGTTTGGACCCTTCTTCATTCATATACAAGATGTCAGAAAGGATGGATAGCTGGAACCCACCTGAATCATGGAAGAGAATAACTTGTATCATGATGATTCGTGCCCGCCATCAAAATAAGGATATTACGACTGCTGCCCAATGCTCCCTGAATACAGTAAAAACAATCAGGCATGAACTAGAGACTTGCAATGGTGACTACGAGGATGTAGCAAGAAGAAAGATCCCTAGCAGACGATCTGATTGCGTTCGTACAGCAGAATTCCTCGCAAATCTGCAGGAACAGGTGTTGAAGAACCCTGGCATTGGAATTCGGGCTTTGTTCGTGGAGTTGCTAACTGTAGTCAAGCCCTGGATAACAAGGGTAGCCAATGGTAGGCCGTATGTATGGCAGCAGGATTCGGCCCCTTGCCACACCTCTGGGAAAAGTCAAAAATGGTTGTCTGAAAATTTCTACGACTTCACCAGTCCAAATGTTTGGCCTCCAAACTCCCCAGACCTTAACCCCATGGATTATTTTGTATGGGGTGCAGTTGAAAAAGACACCAATCGCACTTCCAGTAATACAAAAGCCCAGTTAATGGATAAAATTAAAACAGTTTTTGCGGCCCTTCCCAGGGAGACTGTAGCATCAGCTTGTTCGAGGTTCCGAAGCAGAATTGAAGCTGTGATCGATGCTAATGGTGGTTATTTTGAGTAAATCTTGTTGATAGTATTGTAATTAACTCTGCCTGTAATGTTTTTTTGTCAATTCATTAAATTTAATAGATACAAAGAAGATTTTCTTTTTCCTTACGAAACTGTCAAATTTATCCCGAACACCCTGTATATGCATGGAGGTTCATTTACTCGGTTGTTAAACATATTTTTAAAAGAATTGAATGACATAAACCGAGAAAAAAGGAAAAAGGTTTAATAGTATCACATGACTAGTTTTGGCTTTTTACAGTCTTCTTCAGGTGTTTTTATAAAAGAAAAGAAAAAACTATAATTCAGTGATTTGTTGGGTGATGCGTGTGTACTGTATGCACACACTCACCCAACAATGTGGCCAACAAAGGAACAGCTTTGAATACGTTAACTACAACGTATTCACTGTAAATATGTATAGTGACTTTCCTGTGCTGTTCACAGTTTTTATCTTCAATGTTTAATTTTTTTTCTTTTCTTTTATAAAACACCTCAAGAAGGCTGTAAAAAGCCGAAACTAGTCATGTGACACTGTTAAACCTTTTTTTGCGGTTTATGTCATTCAATTCTTTTAAAAATATATATGTATACAGTAGGGTCTCTTTTTATGTGGTAGATACGTTCCACAGAAAACTGCATATAAAAAATCACACAAAAAAAGGCATAACTTACGTTGAAAAATCAGGGATACGTTCTATAATTTTCTAAAATCACATGAAACCGAAGCAATGAATTAAAATAAACCTAAAATCGCATTAAAAAAGTTTATGAAAATTCAGGAAAATAAGAATGTTTAAGTTGGTTTTAAAGCTTTATTCATTAAATTTTATTGAAAAGTAACTTTTTTTTTTTTTTTAACATATTGTCATCAGAATTATCATTGCTATTAGACAATATTCGGCAACATTTGCGAACTGGTGCAAAATCATTTTCATCACTAG